>NW_022264154.1:0-34052 GCF_002021735.2 Oncorhynchus kisutch | reverse complement strand
GGAGAAATGACTGGAGGAGAAATGACTGGAGGAGAAATGACTGAGTGAGAGGAGAAATGACTGGAGGAGAAATGACTGAGTGGGAGAGAAATGACTGGAGGAGAAATGACTGAGTGAGAAGGAGAAATGACTGGAGGAGAAATGACTGAGTGAGAAGGAGAATGACTGGAGAGAAATGATGAGTGAGAAGGAGAAATGACTGGAGGAGAAATGACTGAGGAGAAATGAAGAAGGAGAAATGACTGAGTGAGAAGGAGAAATGACTGGAGGAGAAATGACTGAGTGAGAAGGAGAAATGACTGGAGGAGAAAGACGATGAGAAGGAAATGACTGGAGGAGAAATGACTGGAGGAGAAATGAATGGAGGAGAAATGACTGAGTGAGAAGGAGAAATGACTGGAGGAGAAATGACTGAGTGAGAAGAGAAATGATGGAGGAGAAATGACTGGAGGAGAAATGACTGGAGGAGAAATGAAGGAGAGAAATGACTGGAGGAGAAATGACTGGAGGAGAAATGACTGGAGAGAAATGACTGAGTGAGAAGGGAAATGAAGGAGGAGAAATGACTGGAGGAGAAATGATGGAGGAGAATGACTGAGTGAGAAGGAGAAATGACTGGAGGAGAAATGACTGGAGGAGAAATGACTGGAGGAGAAATGACTGGAGGGAGAAATGACTGGAGGAGAAATGACTGAGGAGAAGGAGAAATGACTGGAGGAGAAATGACTGAGTGAGAGGAGAAATGACTGGAGGAGAAATGACTGAGTGAGAAGGAGAAATGACTGGAGGAGAAATGACTGGAGAGAAGGAGAAATGACTGGAGGAGAAATGAGAGTGAGAAGGAGAAATGACTGGAGGAGAAATGACTGGAGGAGAAATGACAGAAGGAGAACTGACTGAGTGAGAAGGAGAAATGACTGGAGGAGAAAAGACTGAATGAGAAGGAGAAATGACTGGAGGAGAAATGACTGAGTGAGAAGGAGAAATGACTGGAGGGAGAAATGACTGGAGGAGAAATGACTGATGAGAAATGACTGGAGGAGAAATGACTGGAGGAGAAATGACAGAAGAGAAATGACTGAGTGAGAAGGAGAAATGACTGGAGGAGAAATGACTGAGTGAGAAGGAGAAATGACTGGAGGAGAAATGACTGGAGGAGAAATGACTGGAGGAGAAATGACTGAGTGAAAGGAGAATGACTGGAGGAGAATGACTGAGTGAAGGAGAAATGACTGGAGGAGAAATGACTGAGTGAGAAGGAGAAATGACTGGAGGAGAAATGACTGGAGGAGAAATGACTGGAGGAGAAATGACTGAGTGAGAAGGAGAAATGACTGGAGGAGAAATGACTGAGTGAGAAGGAGAAATGACTGGGGAGAAATGACTGGAGGAGAAATGACTGGAGGAGGAAATGACTGGAGGAGAAATGACTGAGTGAGAAGGAGAAATGACTGGAGGAGAAATGACTGGAGGAGAAATGACTGGAGGAGAAATGACTGAGTGAGAAGGAGAAATGACTGGAGGAGAAATGACTGAGTGAGAAGGAGAAATGATGGAGGAGAAATGACTGGAGGAGAAATGACTGGAGGAGAAATGACTGGAGGAGAAATGACGGAGGAGAAATGACTGGAGGAGAAATGACTGGAGGAGAAATGACTGAGTGAGAAGGAGAAATGACTGGAGGAGAAATGACTGGAGGAGAAATGACTGGGGAGAAATGACTGAGTGAGAAGGAGAAATGACTGGAGGAGAAATGACTGAGTGAGAAGGAGAATGACTGGAGGAGAAATGACTGGTGAGAAATGACTGGAGGAGAAATGACTGGAGGGAAATGACGGAGAAGGAGAAATGACTGGAGGAAAAAATGACTGGAGAAGGAGAAATGACTGGAGGAGAAATGACTGAGTGAGAAGGAGAAATGACTGGGAGAAATGACTGGAGGAGAAATGACAGAAGGAGAAATGACTGAGTGAGAAGGAGAAATGACTGGAGGAGAAATGACTGGAGGAGAAATGACTGAGTGAGAAGGAGAAATGACTGGAGGAGAAATGACTGAGTGAGAAGGAGAAATGACTGGAGGAGAAATGACTGAGTGAGAAGGAGAAATGACTGGAGGAGAAATGACTGAGTGAGAAGGAGAAATGACTGGAGGAGAAATGACTGGAGGAGAAATGACTGAGTGAGAAATGACTGGAGGAGAAATGACTGGAGGAGAAATGACAGAAGGAGAAATGACTGAGTGAGAAGGAGAAATGACTGGAGGAGAAATGACTGAGTGAGAAGGAGAAATGACTGGAGGAGAAATGACTGGAGGAGAAATGACTGGAGGAGAAATGACTGAGTGAGAAGGAGAAATGACTGGAGGAGAAATGACTGAGTGAGAAGGAGAAATGACTGGAGGAGAAATGACTGAGTGAGAAGGAGAAATGACTGGAGGAGAAATGACTGGAGGAGAAATGACTGGAGGAGAAATGACTGAGTGAGAAGGAGAAATGACTGGAGGAGAAATGACTGAGTGAGAAGGAGAAATGACTGGAGGAGAAATGACTGGAGGAGAAATGACTGGAGGAGAAATGACTGGAGGAGAAATGACTGAGTGAGAAGGAGAAATGACTGGAGGAGAAATGACTGGAGGAGAAATGACTGGAGGAGAAATGACTGAGTGAGAAGGAGAAATGACTGGAGGAGAAATGACTGGAGGAGAAATGACTGGAGGAGAAATGACTGGAGGAGAAATGACTGAGGAGAAATGACTGGAGGAGAAATGACTGGAGGAGAAATGACTGAGTGAGAAGGAGAAATGACTGGAGGAGAAATGACTGGAGGAGAAATGACTGGAGGAGAAATGACTGAGTGAGAAGGAGAAATGACTGGAGGAGAAATGACTGAGTGAGAAGGAGAAATGACTGGAGGAGAAATGACTGAGTGAGAAGGAGAAATGACTGGAGGAGAAATGACTGGAGGAGAAATGACTGGAGGAGAAATGACTGGAGGAGAAATGACTGAGTGAGAAGGAGAAATGACTGGAAGGAGAAATGACTGGAGGAGAAATGACTGGAGGAGAAATGACTGAGTGAGAAGGAGAAATGACTGGAGGAGAAATGACTGGAGGAGAAATGACTGGAGGAGAAATGACAGGAGGAGAAATGACTGGAGGAGAAATGACTGGAGGAGAAATGACTGGAGGAGAAATGACTGAGTGAGAAGGAGAAATGACTGGAGGAGAAATGACTGGAGGAGAAATGACTGGAGGAGAAATGACTGAGTGAGAAGGAGAAATGACTGGAGGAGAAATGACTGAGTGAGAAGGAGAAATGACTGGAGGAGAAATGACTGAGTGAGAAATGACTGGAGGAGAAATGACTGGAGGAGAAATGACAGAAGGAGAAATGACTGAGTGAGAAGGAGAAATGACTGGAGGAGAAATGACTGAGTGAGAAGGAGAAATGACTGGAGGAGAAATGACTGGAGGAGAAATGACGAGGAGAAATGACTGAGTGAGAAGGAGAAATGACTGGAGGAGAAATGACTGAGTGAGAAGGAGAAATGACTGGAGGAGAAATGACTGAGGAGAAATGACTGGAGGAGAAATGACTGGAGGAGAAATGACTGAAGGAGAAATGACTGAGTGAGAAGGAGAAATGACTGGAGGAGAAATGACTGAGTGAGAAGGAGAAATGACTGGAGGAGAAATGACTGGAGGAGAAATGACTGAAGGAGAAATGACTGAGTGAGAAGGAGAAATGACTGGAGGAGAAATGACTGGAGGAGAAATGACTGGAGGAGAAATGACTGAGTGAGAAGGAGAAATGACTGGAGGAGAAATGACTGAGTGAGAAGGAGAAATGACTGGAGGAGAAATGACTGGAGGAGAAATGACTGAGGAGAAATGACTGGAGGAGAAATGACTGGAGGAGAAATGACTGAGGAGAAATGACTGAGTGAGAAGGAGAAATGACTGGAGGAGAAATGACTGGAGGAGAAATGACTGGAGGAGAAATGACAGAAGGAGAAATGACTGAGTGAGAAGGAGAAATGACTGGAGGAGAAATGACTGAGTGAGAAGGAGAAATGACTGGAGGAGAAATGACTGAGTGAGAAGGAGAAATGACTGGAGGAGAAATGACTGGAGGAGAAATGACTGAGTGAGAAATGACTGGAGGAGAAATGACTGGAGGAGAAATGACAGAAGGAGAAATGACTGAGTGAGAAGGAGAAATGACTGGAGGAGAAATGACTGAGTGAGAAGGAGAAATGACTGAGTGAGAAGGAGAATGACTGGAGGAGAAATGACTGGAGGAGAAATGACTGAGTGAGAAGGAGAAATAACAGAAGGAGAAATGACTGAGTGAGAAGGAGAAATGACAGAAGGAGAAATGACTGAGTGAGAAGGAGAAATGACTGGAGGAGAAATGACTGGAGGAGAAATGACTGGAGGAGAAATGACTGGAGGAGAAATGACTGGAGGAGAAATGACTGGAGGAGAAATGACTGGAGGAGAAATGACTGGAGGAGAAATGACTGAGTGAGAAGGAGAAATGACTGGAGGAGAAATGACTGAGTGAGAAGGAGAAATGACTGGAGGAGAAATGACTGAGTGAGAAGGAGAAATGACTGGAGGAGAAATGACTGGAGGAGAAATGACAGAAGGAGAAATGACTGAGTGAGAAGGAGAAATGACTGGAGGAGAAATGACTGAATGAGAAGGAGAAATGACTGGAGGAGAAATGACTGAGTGAGAAGGAGAAATGACTGGAGGAGAAATGACTGGAGGAGAAATGACTGAGGAGAAATGACTGGAGGAGAAATGACTGGAGGAGAAATGACAGAAGGAGAAATGACTGAGTGAGAAGGAGAAATGACTGGAGGAGAAATGACTGAGTGAGAAGGAGAAATGACTGGAGGAGAAATGACTGGAGGAGAAATGACTGGAGGAGAAATGACTGAGTGAGAAGGAGAAATGACTGGAGGAGAAATGACTGAGTGAGAAGGAGAAATGACTGGAGGAGAAATGACTGAGTGAGAAGGAGAAATGACTGGAGGAGAAATGACTGGAGGAGAAATGACTGGAGGAGAAATGACTGAGTGAGAAGGAGAAATGACTGGAGGAGAAATGACTGAGTGAGAAGGAGAAATGACTGGAGGAGAAATGACTGGAGGAGAAATGACTGGAGGAGAAATGACTGGAGGAGAAATGACTGAGTGAGAAGGAGAAATGACTGGAGGAGAAATGACTGGAGGAGAAATGACTGGAGGAGAAATGACTGGAGGAGAAATGACTGGAGGAGAAATGACTGGAGGAGAAATGACTGGAGGAGAAATGACTGGAGGAGAAATGACTGAGTGAGAAGGAGAAATGACTGGAGGAGAAATGACTGGAGGAGAAATGACTGGGGGAGAAATGACTGAGTGAGAAGGAGAAATGACTGGAGGAGAAATGACTGAGTGAGAAGGAGAAATGACTGGAGGAGAAATGACTGAGTGAGAAATGACTGGAGGAGAAATGACTGGAGGAGAAATGACAGAAGGAGAAATGACTGAGTGAGAAGGAGAAATGACTGGAGGAGAAATGACTGAGTGAGAAGGAGAAATGACTGGAGGAGAAATGACTGGAGGAGAAATGACTGGAGGAGAAATGACTGAGTGAGAAGGAGAAATGACTGGAGGAGAAATGACTGAGTGAGAAGGAGAAATGACTGGAGGAGAAATGACTGAGTGAGAAATGACTGGAGGAGAAATGACTGGAGGAGAAATGACAGAAGGAGAAATGACTGAGTGAGAAGGAGAAATGACTGGAGGAGAAATGACTGAGTGAGAAGGAGAAATGACTGGAGGAGAAATGACTGGAGGAGAAATGACAGAAGGAGAAATGACTGAGTGAGAAGGAGAAATGACTGGAGGAGAAATGACTGGAGGAGAAATGACTGGAGGAGAAATGACTGAGTGAGAAGGAGAAATGACTGGAGGAGAAATGACTGAGTGAGAAGGAGAAATGACTGGAGGAGAAATGACTGGAGGAGAAATGACTGGAGGAGAAATGACTGGAGGAGAAATGACTGGAGGAGAAATGACTGGAGGAGAAATGACTGAGTGAGAAGGAGAAATGACTGGAGGAGAAATGACTGGAGGAGAAATGACTGGAGGAGAAATGACAGAAGGAGAAATGACTGAGTGAGAAGGAGAAATGACTGGAGGAGAAATGACTGAGTGAGAAGGAGAAATGACTGGAGGAGAAATGACTGAGTGAGAAGGAGAAATGACTGGAGGAGAAATGACTGGAGGAGAAATGACTGAGTGAGAAATGACTGGAGGAGAAATGACTGGAGGAGAAATGACAGAAGGAGAAATGACTGAGTGAGAAGGAGAAATGACTGGAGGAGAAATGACTGAGTGAGAAGGAGAAATGACTGAGTGAGAAGGAGAAATGACTGGAGGAGAAATGACTGGAGGAGAAATGACTGAGTGAGAAGGAGAAATAACAGAAGGAGAAATGACTGAGTGAGAAGGAGAAATGACAGAAGGAGAAATGACTGAGTGAGAAGGAGAAATGACTGGAGGAGAAATGACTGGAGGAGAAATGACTGGAGGAGAAATGACTGGAGGAGAAATGACTGGAGGAGAAATGACTGGAGGAGAAATGACTGGAGGAGAAATGACTGGAGGAGAAATGACTGGAGGAGAAATGACTGGAGGAGAAATGACTGGAGGAGAAATGACTGGAGGAGAAATGACTGAGTGAGAAGGAGAAATGACTGGAGGAGAAATGACTGGAGGAGAAATGACTGGAGGAGAAATGACTGAGTGAGAAGGAGAAATGACTGGAGGAGAAATGACTGAGTGAGAAATGACTGGAGGAGAAATGACTGAGTGAGAAATGACTGGAGGAGAAATGACTGGAGGAGAAATGACAGAAGGAGAAATGACTGAGTGAGAAGGAGAAATGACTGGAGGAGAAATGACTGAGTGAGAAGGAGAAATGACTGGAGGAGAAATGACTGGAGGAGAAATGTCAGAAGGAGAAATGACTGAGTGAGAAGGAGAAATGACAGAAGGAGAAATGACTGGAGGAGAAATGACTGAGTGAGAAGGAGAAATGACTGGAGGAGAAATGACTGAGTGAGAAGGAGAAATGACTGGAGGAGAAATGACTGGAGGAGAAATGACTGAAGGAGAAATGACTGGAGGAGAAATGACTGGAGGAGAAATGACTGGAGGAGAAATGACTGAGTGAGAAGGAGAAATGACTGGAGGAGAAATGACTGAGTGAGAAGGAGAAATGACTGGAGGAGAAATGACTGAGTGAGAAGGAGAAATGACTGGAGGAGAAATGACTGAGTGAGAAGGAGAAATGACTGGAGGAGAAATGACTGAGTGAGAAGGAGAAATGACTGGAGGAGAAATGACTGGAGGAGAAATGACAGAAGGAGAAATGACTGAGTGAGAAGGAGAAATGACTGGAGGAGAAATGACTGAGTGAGAAGGAGAAATGACTGGAGGAGAAATGACTGGAGGAGAAATGACTGGAGGAGAAATGACTGGAGGAGAAATGACTGGAGGAGAAATGACTGAGTGAGAAGGAGAAATGACTGGAGGAGAAATGACTGAGTGAGAAGGAGAAATGACTGGAGGAGAAATGACTGGAGGAGAAATGACTGGAGGAGAAATGACTGAGTGAGAAGGAGAAATGACTGGAGGAGAAATGACTGAGTGAGAAGGAGAAATGACTGGAGGAGAAATGACTGAGTGAGAAGGAGAAATGACTGGAGGAGAAATGACTGGAGGAGAAATGACTGGAGGAGAAATGACTGAGTGAGAAGGAGAAATGACTGGAGGAGAAATGACTGAGTGAGAAGGAGAAATGACTGGAGGAGAAATGACTGGAGGAGAAATGACTGGAGGAGAAATGACTGGAGGAGAAATGACTGGAGGAGAAATGACTGGAGGAGAAATGACTGAGTGAGAAGGAGAAATGACTGGAGGAGAAATGACTGAGTGAGAAGGAGAAATGACTGGAGGAGAAATGACTGAGGGAGAAATGACTGGAGGAGAAATGACTGGAGGAGAAATGACAGAAGGAGAAATAACTGAGTGAGAAGGAGAATTGACTGGAGGAGAAATGACTGAGTGAGAAGGAGAAATGACTGGGGGAGAAATGACTGGAGGAGAAATGACAGAAGGAGAAATGACTGAGTGAGAAGGAGAAATGACTGGAGGAGAAATGACTGGAGGAGAAATGACTGTAGGAGAAATGACTGAGTGAGAAGGAGAAATGACTGGAGGAGAAATGACTGAGTGAGAAGGAGAAATGACTGGAGGAGAAATGACTGAGTGAGAAGGAGAAATGACTGGAGGAGAAATGACTGAGTGAGAAGGAGAAATGACTGGAGGAGAAATGACTGAGTGAGAAGGAGAAATGACTGGAGGAGAAATGACTGGAGGAGAAATGACTGGAGGAGAAATGACTGGAGGAGAAATGACTGAGTGAGAAGGAGAAATGACTGGAGGAGAAATGACTGGAGGAGAAATGACTGGAGGAGAAATGACAGAAGGAGAAATGACTGAGTGAGAAGGAGAAATGACTGGAGGAGAAATGACTGAGTGAGAAGGAGAAATGACTGGAGGAGAAATGACTGAGTGAGAAGGAGAAATGACTGGAGGAGAAATGACTGGAGGAGAAATGACTGAGTGAGAAATGACTGGAGGAGAAATGACTGGAGGAGAAATGACAGAGGAGAAATGACTGAGTGAGAAGGAGAAATGACTGGAGGAGAAATGACTGAGTGAGAAGGAGAAATGACTGAGTGAGAAGGAGAAATGACTGGAGGAGAAATGACTGGAGGAGAAATGACTGAGTGAGAAGGAGAAATAACAGAAGGAGAAATGACTGAGTGAGAAGGAGAAATGACAGAAGGAGAAATGACTGAGTGAGAAGGAAATGACTGGAGGAGAAATGACTGGAGGAGAAATGACTGGAGGAGAAATGACTGGAGGAGAAATGACTGGAGGAGAAATGACTGAGGAGAAATGACTGAGTGAGAAGGAGAAATGACTGGAGGAGAAATGACTGAGTGAGAAATGACTGGAGGAGAAATGACTGAGTGAGAAATGACTGGAGGAGAAATGACTGGGGAGAAATGACAGAAGAGAAATGACTGAGTGAGAAGGAGAAATGACTGGAGGAGAAATGACTGAGTGAGAAGGAGAAATGACTGGAGGAGAAATGACTGGAGGAGAAATGACTGGAGGAGAAATGACTGAGTGAGAAGGAGAAATGACTGGAGGAGAAATGACTGGAGGAGAAATGACTGAAGGAGAATGACTGGAGGAGAAATGACTGGAGGAGAAATGACTGAGGAGAAATGACTGAGTGAGAGGAGAAATGACTGGAGGAGAAATGACTGAGTGAGAAGGAGAAATGACTGGAGGAGAAATGACTGAGTGAGAAGGAGAAATGACTGGAGGAGAAATGACTGAGTGAGAAGGAGAAATGACTGGAGGAGAAATGACTGAGTGAGAAGGAGAAATGACTGGAGGAGAAATGACTGGAGGAGAAATGACTGAGGAGAAATGACTGAGTGAGAAGGAGAAATGACTGGAGGAGAAATGACTGAAGAGAAGGAGAAATGACTGGAGGAGAAATGACTGAGTGAGAAGGAGAAATGACTGGAGGAGAAATGACTGGAGGAGAAATGACTGAGGAGAAATGACTGGAGGAGAAATGACTGGAGGAGAAATGACAGAAGGAGAATTGACTGAGTGAGAAGGAGAAATGACTGGAGGAGAAATGACTGAGTGAGAAATGACTGGAGGAGAAATGACTGGAGGAGAAATGACTGAGTGAGAAGGAGAAATGACTGGAGGAGAAATGACTGGAGGAGAAATGACTGAGTGAGAAGGAGAAATGACTGGAGGAGAAATGACTGAGTGAGAAGGAGAAATGACTGGAGGAGAAATGACTGAGTGAGAAGGAGAAATGACTGGAGGAGAAATGACTGAGGAGAAATGACTGAGGAGAAATGACTGGAGGAGAAATGACTGGAGGAGAAATGACAGAAGGAGAAATGACTGAGTGAGAAGGAGAAATGACTGGAGGAGAAATGACTGAGTGAGAAGGAGAAATGACTGGAGGAGAAATGACTGGAGGAGAAATGACTGGAGGAGAAATGACTGAGTGAGAAGGAGAAATGACTGGAGGAGAAATGACTGAGTGAGAAGGAGAAATGACTGGAGGAGAAATGACTGAGTGAGAAATGACTGGAGGAGAAATGACTGGAGGAGAAATGACAGAAGGAGAAATGACTGAGTGAGAAGGAGAAATGACTGGAGGAGAAATGACTGAGTGAGAAGGAGAAATGACTGGGGGAGAAATGACTGGAGGAGAAATGACTGGAGGAGAAATGACTGTAGGAGAAATGACTGAGTGAGAAGGAGAAATGACTGGAGGAGAAATGACTGAGTGAGAAGGAGAAATGACTGGAGGAGAAATGACTGAGTGAGAAGGAGAAATGACTGGAGGAGAAATGACTGAGTGAGAAGGAGAAATGACTGGAGGAGAAATGACTGAGTGAGAAGGAGAAATGACTGGAGGAGAAATGACTGAGTGAGAAGGAGAAATGACTGGAGGAGAAATGACTGAGTGAGAAGGAGAAATGACTGGAGGAGAAATGACTGGAGGAGAAATGACTGGAGGAGAAATGACTGGAGGAGAAATGACTGAGTGAGAAGGAGAAATGACTGGAGGAGAAATGACTGGAGGAGAAATGACTGGAGGAGAAATGACTGGAGGAGAAATGACTGAGTGAGAAGGAGAAATGACTGGAGGAGAAATGACTGAGTGAGAAGGAGAAATGACTGGAGGAGAAATGACTGAGTGAGAAGGAGAAATGACTGGAGGAGAAATGACTGGAGGAGAAATGACTGAGGGAGAAATGACTGGAGGAGAAATGACTGGAGGAGAAATGACAGAAGGAGAAATGACTGAGTGAGAAGGAGAAATGACTGGAGGAGAAATGACTGGAGGAGAAATGACTGGAGGAGAAATGACTGGAGGAGAAATGACAGAAGGAGAAATGACTGAGTGAGAAGGAGAAATGACTGGAGGAGAAATGACTGAGTGAGAAGGAGAAATGACTGGAGGAGAAATGACTGGAGGAGAAATGACTGGAGGAGAAATGACTGGAGGAGAAATGACAGAAGGAGAAATGACTGAGTGAGAAGGAGAAATGACTGGAGGAGAAATGACTGAGTGAGAAGGAGAAATGACTGGAGGAGAAATGACTGGAGGAGAAATGACTGGAGGAGAAATGACTGAGTGAGAGGAGAAATGACTGGAGGAGAAATGACTGAGTGAGAAGGAGAAATGACTGGAGGAGAAATGACTGAGTGAGAAGGAGAAATGACTGGAGGAGAAATGACTGGAGGAGAAATGACTGGAGGAGAAATGACTGAGTGAGAAGGAGAAATGACTGGAGGAGAAATGACTGAGTGAGAAGGAGAAATGACTGGAGGAGAAATGACTGGAGGAGAAATGACTGGAGGAGAAATGACTGGAGGAGAAATGACTGGAGGAGAAATGACTGGAGGAGAAATGACTGAGTGAGAAGGAGAAATGACTGGAGGAGAAATGACTGAGTGAGAAGGAGAAATGACTGGAGGAGAAATGACTGAGTGAAATGACTGGAGGAGAAATGACTGGAGGAGAAATGACAGAAGGAGAAATGACTGAGTGAGAAGGAGAAATGACTGGAGGAGAAATGACTGAGTGAGAGGAGAAATGACTGGAGGAGAAATGACTGGAGGAGAAATGACAGAAGGAGAAATGACTGAGTGAGAAGGAGAAATGACTGGAGGAGAAATGACTGGAGGAGAAATGACTGGAGGAGAAATGACTGAGTGAGAAGGAGAAATGACTGGAGGAGAAATGACTGAGTGAGAAGGAGAAATGACTGGAGGAGAAATGACTGAGTGAGAAGGAGAAATGACTGGAGAAATGACTGAGTGAGAAGGAGAAATGACTGGAGGAGAAATGACTGAGTGAGAAGGAGAAATGACTGGAGGAGAAATGACTGGAGGAGAAATGACTGGAGGAGAAATGACTGGAGGAGAAATGACTGAGTGAGAAGGAGAAATGACTGAGGAGAAATGACTGGAGGAGAAATGACTGGAGGAGAAATGACTGAAGGAGAAATGACTGAGTGAGAAGGAGAAATGACTGGAGGAGAAATGACTGAGTGAGAAGGAGAAATGACTGGAGGAGAAATGACTGAGTGAGAAGGAGAAATGACTGGAGGAGAAATGACTGGAGGAGAAATGACTGAGTGAGAAATGACTGGAGGAGAAATGACTGGAGGAGAAATGACAGAAGGAGAAATGACTGAGTGAGAAGGAGAAATGACTGGAGGAGAAATGACTGAGTGAGAAGGAGAAATGACTGAGTGAGAAGGAGAAATGACTGGAGGAGAAATGACTGGAGGAGAAATGACTGAGTGAGAAGGAGAAATAACAGAAGGAGAAATGACTGAGTGAGAAGGAGAAATGACAGAAGGAGAAATGACTGAGTGTGAAGGAGAAATGACTGGAGTAGAAATGACTGGAGGAGAAATGACTGAAGGAGAAATGACTGGAGGAGAAATGACTGGAGGAGAAATGACTGGAGGAGAAATGACTGAGTGAGAAGGAGAAATGACTGGAGGAGAAATGACTGAGTGAGAAATGACTGGAGGAGAATGACTGAGTGAGAAATGACTGGAGGAGAAATGACTGGGGAGAAATGACAGAAGGAGAAATGACTGAGTGAGAAGGAGAAATGACTGGAGGAGAAATGACTGAGTGAGAAGGAGAAATGACTGGAGGAGAAATGACTGGAGGAGAAATGACTGGAGGAGAAATGACTGAGTGAGAAGGAGAAATGACTGGAGGAGAAATGACTGGAGGAGAAATGACTGAGTGAGAATGAATGGAGGAGAAATGACTGGAGGAGAAATGACTGGAGGAGAAATTGTCTCTTATACACATCTAGATGTGTATAAGAGACAGGTGAGAAGGAGAAATGACTGGAGGAGAAATGACTGAGTGAGAAGGAGAAATGACTGGAGGAGAAATGACTGAGTGAGAAGGAGAAATGACTGGAGGAGAAATGACTGAGTGAGAAGGAGAAATGACTGAGGAGAAATGACTGAGTGAGAGAGAAATGACTGGGAGAAATGACTGGAGAGAAATGACAGAAGGAGAAATGACTGAGTGAGAAGGAGAAATGACTGGAGGAGAAATGACTGAGTGAGAAGGAGAAATGACTGGAGGAGAAATGACTGAGTGAGAAGGAGAAAATGAGAGGAGAAATGACTGGAGGGAAAATGACTGAGTGAGAAATGACTGGAGGAGAAATGACTGGAGGAGAAATGACAGAAGGAGAAATGACTGAGTGAGAAGGAGAAATGACTGGAGGAGAAATGACTGAGTGAGAAATGACTGGAGGAGAAATGACTGGAGGAGAAATGACTGAGTGAGAAGGAGAAGACTGGAGGAGAAATGACTGGAGGAGAAATGACTGAGTGAGAAGAGAAATGACTGGAGGAGAAATGACTGAGTGAGAGGAGAAATGACTGGAGGAGAAATGACTGAGTGAGAAGGAGAAATGACTGGAGGAGAAATGACTGGAGGAGAAATGACTGGAGAGATGTGTATAAGAGACAGGGAGAAATGACTGGAGGAGAAATGACAGAAGGAGAAATGACTGAGTGAGAAGGAGAAATGACTGGAGGAGAAATGACTGAGTGAGAAGGAGAAATGACTGGAGGAGAAATGACTGGAGGAGAAATGACTGGAGGAGAAGACTGAGTGAGAAGGAGAAATGACTGGAGGAGAAATGACTGAGTGAGAAGGAGAAATGACTGGGGAGAAATGACTGAGTGAAATGACTGGAGGAGAAATGACTGGAGGAGAAATGACAGAAGGAGAAATGACTGAGTGAGAAGGAGAATGACTGGAGGAGAAATGACTGAGTGAGAAGGAGAAATGACTGGAGGAGAAATGACTGGAGGAGAAATGACTGGAGGAGAAATGACTGGAGGAGAAATGACTGAGTGAGAAGGAGAAATGACTGAGGAGAAATGACTGAGTGAGAAGGAGAAATGACTGGAGGAGAAATGACTGAGTGAGAAGGAGAAATGACTGGAGGAGAATGACTGAGTGAGAAGGAGAAATGACTGGAGGAGAAATGACTGAGTGAGAGGAGAAATGACTGGAGGAGAAATGACTGAGTGAGAAGGAGAAATGACTGGAGGAGAAATGACTGAGTGAGAAGGAGAAATGACTGGAGGAGAAATGACTGAGGAGAATGACTGAGGAGAAATGACTGGAGGAGAAATGACTGAGTGAGAAGAGAAATGACTGGAGGAGAAATGACTGGAGGAGAAATGACTGAGGAGAAATGACTGAGGAGAATGACTGAGTGAGAAGGAGAAATGACTGGAGGAGAAATGACTGAGTGAGAAGGAGAAATGACTGGAGGAGAATGACTGAGTGAGAAGGAGAAATGACTGGAGGAGAAATGACTGGAGGAGAAATGACTGAGGAGAAATGACTGGAGGAGAAATGACTGGAGGAGAAATGACTGAAGGAGAAGACTGAGTGAGAAGGAGAAATGACTGAGGAGAAATGACTGAGTAGAAGAGAAATGACTGAGTGGAAGGAGAAATGACTGAGGAGAAATGACTGAGTGAGAAGGAGAAATGACTGGAGGAGAAATGACTGAGTGAGAAGGAGAAATGACTGGAGGAGAAATGACTGGAGGAGAAATGACTGGAGAGAAATGACTGAGGAGAAATGACTGGAGGAGAAATGACTGGAGGAGAAATGACTGAGTGAGAAGGAGAAATGACTGGAGGAGAAATGACTGGAGGAGAAATGACTGAGAGGAGAAATGACTGAGTGAGAAGGAGAAATGACTGGAGGAGAAATGACTGAGGAGAAATGACTGGAGGAGAAATGACTGAGTGAGAAATGACTGGAGGAGAAATGACTGGAGGGAGAAATGACTGAAGGAGAAATGACTGAGTGAGAAGGAGAAATGACTGGAGGAGAAATGACTGAGTGAGAAGGAGAAATGACTGGAGGAGAAATGACTGGAGGAGAAATGACTGAGGAGAAATGACTGAGTGAGAGGAAAATGACTGGAGGAGAAATGACTGGAGGAGAAATGACTGATGAGAAATGACTGGAGGAGAAATGACTGGAGGAGAAATGACTGGAGGAGAAATGACTGAGTGAGAAGGAGAAATGACTGGAGGAGAAATGACTGAGTGAGAGGAGAAATGACTGGAGGAGAAATGACTGAGTGAGAAGGAGAAATGACTGGAGGAGAAATGACTGAGTGAGAAGAGAAATGACTGGAGGAGAAATGACTGAGTGAGAAGGAGAAATGACTGGAGGAGAAATGACTGAGTGAGAAGGAGAAATGACTGGAGGAGAAATGACTGAGTGAGAAGGAGAAATGACTGGAGGAGAAATGACTGAGTGAGAAGGAGAAATGACTGGAGGAGAAATGACTGAGGAGAAATGACTGGAGGAGAAATGACTGGAGGAGAAATGACTGAGTGAGAAGAGAATGACTGGAGGAGAAATGACTGGAGGAGAAATGACTGGAGGAGAAATGACTGAAGGAGAAATGACTGAGTGAGAAGGAGAAATGACTGGAGGAGAAATGACTGATGAGAAGGAGAAATGACTGGAGGAGAAATGACTGAGTGAGAAGGAGAAAACTGGAGGAGAAATGACTGGAGAGAAATGACTGAGTGAGAATGACTGGAGGAGAAATGACTGGAGGAGAAATGACAGAAGGAGAAATGACTGAGTGAGAAGGAGAATGACTGGAGGAGAAATGACTGAGTGAGAAGGAGAAATGACTGAGTGAGAAGGAGAAATAACAGAAGGAGAAATGACTGAGTGAGAAGGAGAAATGACTGAGGAGAAATGACTGAGTGGAAAGAGAAATGACTGGAGGAGAAATGACTGAGGAGAAATGACTGAGGAGAAAATGACTGGAGGAGAAATGACTGGAGGAGAAATGACTGGAGGAGAAATGACTGAGTGAGAAGGAGAAATGACTGGAGGAGAAATGACTGGAGAGAAATGACTGGAGGAGAAATGACTGAGTGAGAAGGAGAAATGACTGGAGGAGAAATGACTGAGTGAGAAATGACTGGAGGAGAAATGACTGAGTGAGAAATGACTGGAGGAGAAATGACTGGAGGAGAAATGACAGAAGGAGAAATGACTGAGTGAGAAGGAGAAATGACTGGAGGAGAAATGACTGAGTGAGAAGGAGAAATGACTGGAGGAGAAATGACTGGAGGAGAAATGACTGGAGGAGAAATGACTGAGTGAGAAGGAGAAATGACTGGAGGAGAAATGACTGGAGGAGAAATGACTGAATGAGAAATGACTGGAGAAAATGACTGGAGGAGAAATGACTGGAGGAGAAATGACTGAGTGAGAAGGAGAAATGACTGGAGGAGAAATGACTGAGTGAGAAGGAGAAATGACTGGAGGAGAAATGACTGAGTGAGAAGGAGAAATGACTGGAGGAGAATGACTGAGTGAGAAGGAGAAAATGACTGGAGGAGAAATGACTGAGTGAGAAGGAGAAATGACTGGAGGAGAAATGACTGAGTGAGAAGGAGAAATGACTGGAGGAGAAATGACTGGAGGAGAAATGACTGGAGGAGAAATGACTGAGTGAGAAGGAGAAATGACTGGAGGAGAAATGACTGAGTGAGAAGGAGAAATGACTGGAGGAGAAATGACTGAGGAGAAATGACTGAGGAGAAATGACTGGAGGAGAAATGACTGGAGGAGAAAATGACAGAAGGAGAAATGACTGAGTGAGAAGGAGAAATGACTGAGTGAGAAGGAGAAATGACTGAGGGAGAAGAGAAATGACTGGAGGAGAAATGACTGAAGGGAAATGACTGAGTGAGAAGGAGAAATGACTGGAGGAGAAATGACTGGAGGAGAAATGACTGTAGGAGAAATGACTGAGTGAGAAGGAGAAATGACTGGAGGAGAAATGACTGAGTGAGAAGGAGAAATGACTGGAGGAGAAATGACTGAGTGAGAAGGAGAAATGACTGGAGGAGAAATGACTGAGTGAGAAGGAGAAATGACTGGAGGAGAAATGACTGAGTGAGAAGGAGAAATGACTGGAGGAGAAATGACTGAGTGAGAAGGAGAAATGACTGGAGGAGAAATGACTGGAGGAGAAATGACTGGAGGAGAAATGACTGGAGGAGAAATGACTGAGTGAGAAGGAGAAATGACTGGAGGAGAAATGACTGGAGGAGAAATGACTGGAGGAGAAATGACAGAAGGAGAAATGACTGAGTGAGAAGGAGAAATGACTGGAGGAGAAATGACTGAATGAGAAGGAGAAATGACTGGAGGAGTAATGACTGAGTGAGAAGGAGAAATGACTGGAGAAGAAATGACTGGAGGAGAAATGACTGAGTGAGAAATGACTGGAGGAGAAATGACTGGAGGAGAAATGACAGAAGGAGAAATGACTGAGTGAGAAGGAGAAATGACTGGAGGAGAAATGACTGAGTGAGAAGGAGAAATGACTGAGTGAGAAGGAGAAATGACTGGAGGAGAAATGACTGGAGGAGAAATGACTGAGTGAGAAGGAGAAATAACAGAAGGAGAAATGACTGAGTGAGAAGGAGAAATGACAGGAGGAGAAATGACTGAGTGAGAAGGAGAAATGACTGGAGGAGAAATGACTGGAGGAGAAATGACTGGAGGAGAAATGACAGGAGGAGAAATGACTGGAGGAGAAATGACTGGAGGAGAAATGACTGGAGGAGAAATGACTGAGTGAGAAGGAGAAATGACTGGAGGAGAAATGACTGAGTGAGAAATGACTGGAGGAGAAATGACTGAGTGAGAAGGAGAAATGACTGGAGGAGAAATGACTGGAGGAGAAATGACTGGAAGAGAAATGACTGGAGGAGTGAGAATGACTGAGTGAGAAGGAGAAATGACTGGAGGAGAAATGACTGAGTGAGAAGGAGAAATGACTGGAGGAGAAATGACTGGAGGAGAAATGACTGAGGAGAAATGACTGGAGAGAAATGACTGGAGGAGAAATGACTGAAGGAGAAATGACTGAGTGAGAAGGAGAAATGACTGGAGGAGAAATGACTGAGTGAGAAGGAGAAATGACTGGAGGAGAAATGACTGGAGGAGAAATGACTGGAGGAGAAATGACTGAGTGAGAAGGAGAAATGACTGGAGGAGAAATGACTGAGTGAGAAGGAGAAATGACTGGAGGAGAAATGACTGAGTGAGAAATGACTGGAGGAGAAATGACTGGAGGAGAAATGACAGAAGGAGAAATGACTGAGTGAGAAGGAGAAATGACTGGAGGAGAAATGACTGAGTGAGAAGGAGAAATGACTGGAGGAGAAATGACTGGAGGAGAAATGACAGAAGGAGAAATGACTGAGTGAGAAGGAGAAATGACTGGAGGAGAAATGACTGGAGGAGAAATGACTGTAGGAGAAATGACTGAGTGAGAAGGAGAAATGACTGGAGGAGAAATGACTGAGTGAGAAGGAGAAATGACTGGAGGATAAATGACTGAGAAGAGAAATGACTGGAGGAGAAATGACTGAGTGAGAAGGAGAAATGACTGGAGGAGAAATGACTGTGAGAAGGAGAAATGACTGGAGGAGAAATGACTGAGTGAGAAGGAGAAATGACTGGAGGAGAAATGACTGAGTGAGAAGGAGAAATGACTGGAGGAGAAATGACTGGAGGAGAAATGACTGGAGAAATGACTGGAGGAGAAATGACTGAGTGAGAAGGAGAAATGACTGGAGGAGAAATGACTGGAGGAGAAATGACTGGAGGAGAAATGACAGGAGGAGAAATGACTGAGTGAGAAGGAGAAATGACTGGAGGAGAAATGACTGAATGAGAAGGAGAAATGACTGGAGGAGAAATGACTGAGTGAGAAGGAGAAATGACTGGAGGAGAAATGACTGGAGGAGAAATGACTGAGTGAGAAATGACTGGAGGAGAAATGACTGGAGGAGAAATGACAGAAGGAGAAATGACTGAGTGAGAAGGAGAAATGACTGGAGGAGAAATGACTGAGTGAGAAGGAGAAATGACTGAGTGAGAAGGAGAAATAACAGAAGGAGAAATGACTGAGTGAGAAGGAGAAATGACAGAAGGAGAAATGACTGAGTGTGAAGGAGAAATGACTGGAGGAGAAATGACTGGAGGAGAAATGACAGGAGGAGAAATGACTGGAGGAGAAATGACTGGAGGAGAAATGACTGGAGGAGAAATGACTGAGTGAGAAGGAGAAATGACTGGAGGAGAAATGACTGGAGGAGAAATGACTGGAGGAGAAATGACTGAGTGAGAAGGAGAAATGACTGGAGGAGAAATGACTGAGTGAGAAATGACTGGAGGAGAAATGACTGAGTGAGAAATGACTGGAGGAGAAATGACTGGGGGAGAAATGACAGAAGGAGAAATGACTGAGTGAGAAGGAGAAATGACTGGAGGAGAAATGACTGAGTGAGAAGGAGAAATGACTGGAGGAGAAATGACTGGAGGAGAAATGACTGGAGGAGAAATGACTGAGTGAGAAGGAGAAATGACTGGAGGAGAAATGACTGGAGGAGAAATGACTGAATGAGAAATGACTGGAGGAGAAATGACTGGAGGAGAAATGACTGGAGGAGAAATGACTGAGTGAGAAGGAGAAATGACTGGAGGAGAAATGACTGAGTGAGAAGGAGAAATGACTGGAGGAGAAATGACTGAGTGAGAAGGAGAAATGACTGGAGGAGAAATGACTGAGTGAGAAGGAGAAATGACTGGAGGAGAAATGACTGAGTGAGAAGGAGAAATGACTGGAGGAGAAATGACTGGAGGAGAAATGACAGAAGGAGAACTGACTGAGTGAGAAGGAGAAATGACTGGAGGAGAAAAGACTGAATGAGAAGGAGAAATGACTGGAGGAGAAATGACTGAGTGAGAAGGAGAAATGACTGGAGGAGAAATGACTGGAGGAGAAATGACTGAGTGAGAAATGACTGGAGGAGAAATGACTGGAGGAGAAATGACTGAAGGAGAAATGACTGAGTGAGAAGGAGAAATGACTGGAGGAGAAATGACTGAGTGAGAAGGAGAAATGACTGGAGGAGAAATGACTGGAGGAGAAATGACTGGAGGAGAAATGACTGAGTGAGAAGGAGAAATGACTGGAGGAGAAATGACTGAGTGAGAAGGAGAAATGACTGGAGGAGAAATGACTGAGTGAGAAGGAGAAATGACTGGAGGAGAAATGACTGGAGGAGAAATGACTGGAGGAGAAATGACTGAGTGAGAAGGAGAAATGACTGGAGGAGAAATGACTGAGTGAGAAGGAGAAATGACTGGAGGAGAAATGACTGGAGGAGAAATGACTGAGTGAGAAGGAGAAATGACTGGAGGAGAAATGACTGGAGGAGAAATGACTGGAGGAGAAATGACTGGAGGAGAAATGACTGGAGGAGAAATGACTGAGTGAGAAGGAGAAATGACTGGAGGAGAAATGACTGGAGGAGAAATGACTGAGTGAGAAGGAGAAATGACTGGAGGAGAAATGACTGAGTGAGAAGGAGAAATGACTGGAGGAGAAATGACTGGAGGAGAAATGACTGAGTGAGAAATGACTGGAGGAGAAATGACTGGAGGAGAAATGACTGGAGGAGAAATGACTGAGTGAGAAGGAGAAATGACTGGAGGAGAAATGACTGAGTGAGAAGGAGAAATGACTGAGTGAGAAGGAGAAATGACTGGAGGAGAAATGACTGGAGGAGAAATGACTGGAGGAGAAATGACTGAGTGAGAAGGAGAAATAACAGAAGGAGAAATGACTGAGTGAGAAGGAGAAATGACAGAAGGAGAAATGACTGAGTGAGAAGGAGAAATGACTGGAGGAGAAATGACTGGAGGAGAAATGACTGGAGGAGAAATGACTGGAGGAGAAATGACTGGAGGAGAAATGACTGGAGGAGAAATGACTGGAGGAGAAATGACTGAGTGAGAAGGAGAAATGACTGGAGGAGAAATGACTGGAGGAGAAATGACTGGAGGAGAAATGACTGAGTGAGAAGGAGAAATGACTGGAGGAGAAATGACTGAGAGGAGAAATGACTGGAGGAGAAATGACTGAGGAGAAATGACTGGAGGAGAAATGACTGGAGGAGAAATGACAGAAGGAGAAATGACTGAGTGAGAAGGAGAAATGACTGGAGGAGAAATGACTGAGTGAGAAGGAGAAATGACTGGGGGAGAAATGACTGGAGGAGAAATGACAGAAGGAGAAATGACTGAGTGAGAAGGAGAAATGACAGAAGGAGAAATGACTGGAGGAGAAATGACTGAGTGAGAAGGAGAAATGACTGGAGGAGAAATGACTGGAGGAGAAATGACTGAATGAGAAATGAATGGAGGAGAAATGACTGGAGGAGAAATGACTGGAGGAGAAATGACTGAGTGAGAAGGAGAAATGACTGGAGGAGAAATGACTGAGTGAGAAGGAGAAATGACTGGAGGAGAAATGACTGAGTGAGAAGGAGAAATGACTGGAGGAGAAATGACTGGAGGAGAAATGACAGAAGGAGAACTGACTGAGTGAGAAGGAGAAATGACTGGAGGAGAAAAGACTGAATGAGAAGGAGAAATGACTGGAGGAGAAATGACTGAGTGAGAAGGAGAAATGACTGGAGAAGAAATGACTGGAGGAGAAATGACTGAGTGAGAAATGACTGGAGGAGAAATGACTGGAGGAGAAATGACTGAGTGAGAAGGAGAAATGACTGGAGGAGAAATGACTGGAGGAGAAATGACTGGAGGAGAAATGACTGAGTGAGAAGGAGAAATGACTGGAGGAGAAATGACTGAGGAGAAATGACTGGAGGAGAAATGACTGGAGTGAGAAATGACTGGAGGAGAAATGACTGGAGGAGAAATGACAGAAGGAGAAATGACTGAGTGAGAAGGAGAAATGACTGGAGGAGAAATGACTGAGTGAGAAGGAGAAATGACTGGAGGAGAAATGACTGGAGGAGAAATGACAGAAGGAGAAATGACTGAGTGAGAAGGAGAAATGACTGAAGGAGAAATGACTGGAGGAGAAATGACTGAGTGAGAAGGAGAAATGACTGGAGGAGAAATGACTGGAGGAGAAATGACTGAAGGAGAAATGACTGGAGGAGAAATGACTGGAGGAGAAATGACTGGAGGAGAAATGACTGAGTGAGAAGGAGAAATGACTGGAGGAGAAATGACTGAGTGAGAAGGAGAAATGACTGGAGGAGAAATGACTGAGTGAGAAGGAGAAATGACTGGAGGAGAAATGACTGAGTGAGAAGGAGAAATGACTGGAGGAGAAATGACTGAGTGAGAAGGAGAAATGACTGGAGGAGAAATGACTGGAGGAGAAATGACAGAAGGAGAAATGACTGAGTGAGAAGGAGAAATGACTGGAGGAGAAATGACTGAGTGAGAAGGAGAAATGACTGGAGGAGAAATGACTGAGTGAGAAGGAGAAATGACTGGAGGAGAAATGACTGGAGGAGAAATGACTGAGTGAGAAATGACTGGAGGAGAAATGACTGGAGGAGAAATGACAGAAGGAGAAATGACTGAGTGAGAAGGAGAAATGACTGGAGGAGAAATGACTGAGTGAGAAGGAGAAATGACTGGAGGAGAAATGACTGGAGGAGAAATGACTGGAGGAGAAATGACTGAGTGAGAAGGAGAAATGACTGGAGGAGAAATGACTGAGTGAGAAGGAGAAATGACTGGAGGAGAAATGACTGAGTGAGAAGGAGAATGACTGGAGGAGAAATGACTGGAGGAGAAATGACTGGAGGAGAAATGACTGAGTGAGAAGGAGAAATGACTGGAGGAGAAATGACTGAGTGAGAAGGAGAAATGACTGGAGGAGAAATGACAGAAGGAGAAATGACTGAGTGAGAAGGAGAAATGACTGGAGGAGAAATGACTGGAGGAGAAATGACTGTCTCTTATACACATCTAGGAGAAATGACTGAGTGAGAAGGAGAAATGACTGGAGGAGAAATGACTGAGTGAGAAGGAGAAATGACTGGAGGAGAAATGACTGGGAGAAATGACTGGAGGAGAAATGACTGGAGGAGAAATGACTGAGTGAGAGGAGAAATGACTGGAGGAGAAATGACTGAGTGAGAAATGACTGGAGGAGAAATGACTGGAGGAGAAATGACTGAAGGAGAAATGACTGAGTGAGAAGGAGAAATGACTGGAGGAGAAATGACTGAGTGAGAAGGAGAAATGACTGGGGAGAAATGACTGGAGGAGAAATGACTGGAGGAGAAATGACTGAGTGAGAAGGAGAAATGACTGAGGAGAAATGACTGGAGGAGAAATGACTGAGTGAGAAGGAAATGACTGGAGGAGAAATGACTGAGTGAGAAGGAGAAATGACTGGAGGAGAAATGACTGGGAGGAAATGACTGAGTGAGAAATGACTGGAGGAGAAATGACTGGAGGAGAAATGACTGGAGGAGAAATGACTGAGTGAGAAGGAGAAATGACTGGAGAGAAAATGACTGAGTGAGAAGGAGAAATGACTGAGGGAGAGGAGAAATGACTGGAGGAGAAATGACTGGAGGGAGAAATGACTGGAGGAGAAATGACTGAGTGAGAAGAGAAATGACTGAAGGAGAAATGACTGAGTGAAGGAAATGACTGAGGAGAAATGACTGGAGGAGAAATGACTGGAGGAGAAATGACTGGAGGAGAAATGACTGGAGGAGAAATGACTGGAGGAGAAATGACTGGAGGAGAAATGACTGAGTGAGAAGGAGAAATGACTGGAGGAGAAATGACTGGAGGAGAAATGACTGGAGGAGAAATGACTGAGTGAGAAGGAGAAATGACTGGAGGAGAAATGACTGAGTGAGAAATGACTGGAGGAGAAATGACTGAGTGAGAAATGACTGGAGGAGAAATGACTGGAGGAGAAATGACAGAAGGAGAAATGACTGAGTGAGAAGGAGAAATGACTGGAGGAGAAATGACTGAGTGAGAAGGAGAAATGACTGGGGGAGAAATGACTGGAGGAGAAATGACAGAAGGAGAAATGACTGAGTGAGAAGGAGAAATGACTGAAGGAGAAATGACTGGAGGAGAAATGACTGAGTGAGAAGGAGAAATGACTGGAGGAGAAATGACTGGAGGAGAAATGACTGAGGAGAAATGACTGGAGGAGAAATGACTGGAGGAGAAATGACTGGAGGAGAAATGACTGAGGAGAAGGAAATGACTGGAGGAGAAATGACTGAGTGAGAAGGAGAAATGACTGGAGGAGAAATGACTGAGTGAGAAGGAGAAATGACTGGAGGAGAAATGACTGAGTGAGAAGGAGAAATGACTGGAGGAGAAATGACTGAGTGAGAAGGAAAATGACTGGAGGAGAAATGACTGGAGGAGAAATGACAGAAGGAGAAATGACTGAGTGAGAAGGAGAAATGACTGGAGGAGAAATGACTGAGTGAGAAGGAGAAATGACTGGAGGAGAAATGACTGAGTGAGAAGGAGAAATGACTGAGAAGAAATGACTGGAGGAGAAATGACTGAGGAGAAATGACTGGAGGAGAAATGACTGAGGAGAAATGACAGAAGGAGAAATGACTGAGTGAGAAGGAGAAATGACTGGAGGAGAAATGACTGAGTGAGAAGGAGAAATGACTGGAGGAGAAATGACTGGAGGAGAAATGACTGGAGGAGAAATGACTGAGTGAGAGGAGAAATGACTGGAGGAGAAATGACTGAGTGAGAAGGAATGACTGGAGGAGAAATGACTGAGTGAGAAGGAGAAATGACTGGAGGAGAAATGACTGGAGGAGAAATGACTGGAGGAGAAATGACTGAGTGAGAAGGAGAAATGACTGAGGAGAAATGACTGAGTGAGAAGGAGAAATGACTGGAGGAGAAATGACTGGAGGAGAAATGACTGGAGGAGAAATGACTGAGGAGAAATGACTGAGTGAGAGGAAAATGACTGGAGGAGAAATGACTGGAGGAGAAATGACTGGAGGAGAAATGACTGAGTGAGAAGGAGAAATGACTGGAGGAGAAATGACTGAGTGAGAAGGAGAAATGACTGGAGGAGAAATGACTGGAGGAGAAATGACTGGAGGAGAAATGACTGGAGGAGAAATGACTGGAGGAGAAATGACTGGAGGAGAAATGACTGAGTGAGAAGGAGAAATGACTGAGGAGAAATGACTGAGGAGAAGGAGAAATGACTGAGGAGAAATGACTGAGTGAGAAGGAGAAATGACTGGAGGAGAAATGACTGAGTGAGAAGGAGAAATGACTGGAGGAGAAATGACTGAGTGAGAAGGAGAAATGACTGGAAGGAGAAATGACTGGAGGAGAAATGACTGGAGGAGAAATGACTGAGTGAGAAGGAGAAATGACTGGAGGAGAAATGACTGAGTGAGAAGGAGAAATGACTGGAGGAGAAATGACTGGAGGAGAAATGACTGGAGGAGAAATGACTGGAGGAGAAATGACTGAGTGAGAAGGAGAAATGACTGGAGGAGAAATGACTGAGGAGAAATGACTGGAGGAGAAATGACTGAGTGAAGGAGAAATGACTGGAGGAGAAATGACTGAGTGAGAAGGAGAAATGACTGGAGGAGATGACTGGAGGAGAAATGACTGGAGGAGAAATGACTGGAGGAGAAATGACTGGAGGAGAAATGACTGGAGGAGAAATGACTGAGTGAGAAGGAGAAATGACTGGAGGAGAAATGACTGGAGGAGAAATGACTGGAGGAGAAATGACTGAGTGAGAAGGAGAAATGACTGGAGGAGAAATGACTGAGTGAGAAGGAGAAATGACTGGAGGAGAAATGACTGAGTGAGAAATGACTGGAGGAGAAATGACTGGAGGAGAAATGACAGAAGGAGAAATGACTGAGTGAGAAGGAGAAATGACTGGAGGAGAAATGACTGAGTGAGAAGGAGAAATGACTG
The DNA here is from genome assembly GCF_002021735.2 of Oncorhynchus kisutch. Classification (NCBI taxonomy): domain Eukaryota; kingdom Metazoa; phylum Chordata; class Actinopteri; order Salmoniformes; family Salmonidae; genus Oncorhynchus; species Oncorhynchus kisutch. The sequence goes on along the minus strand of NW_022264154.1, from coordinate 7,964 downwards.
GGGAGAAATGACTGGAGGAGAAATGACAGAAGGAGAAATGACTGAGTGAGAAGGAGAAATGACTGAAGGAGAAATGACTGGAGGAGAAATGACTGAGTGAGAAGGAGAAATGACTGGAGGAGAAATGACTGAGTGAGAAGGAGAATGACTGGAGGAGAAATGACTGGAGGAGAGAAATGACTGAGGAGAAATGACTGGAGGAGAAATGACTGAGGAGAAATGACTGGAGGAGAAATGACTGAGTGAGAAGGAGAGAAATGACTGGAGGAGAAATGACTGAGTGAGAAGGAGAAATGACTGGAGGAGAAATGACTGGAGGAGGAATGATGACTGGAGAGAAATGACTGAAGGAGAAATGACTGGAGGAGGAGAAAATGACTGGAGGAGAAATGACAGAGGAGAAATGACTGGAGGAGAAATGACTGGAGGAGAAATGACTGGAGGAGAAATGACTGAGTGAGAAATGACTGGAGGAGAAATGACTGGAGGAGAAATGACTGGAGGAGAAATGACTGAGTGAGAAGGAGAAATGACTGGAGGAGAAATGACTGAAGGAGAAATGACTGGAGGAGAAATGACTGGAGGAGAAATGACTGGAAGGAGAAATGACTGAGTGAGAAGGAGAAATGACTGGAGGAGAAATGACTGAGTGAGAAGGAGAAATGACTGGAGGAGAAATGACTGGAGGAGAAATGACTGGAGGAGAAATGACTGAGTGAGAAGGAGAAATGACTGGAGGAGAAATGACTGAGTGAGAAGGAGAAATGACTGGAGGAGAAATGACTGAGTGAGAAGGAGAAATGACTGGAGGAGAAATGACTGGAGGAGAAATGACTGAGGAGAAATGACTGGAGGAGAAATGACTGGAGGGAGAAATGACTGAAGGAGAAATGACTGAGTGAGAAGGAGAAATGACTGGAGGAGAAATGACTGAGTGAGAAGGAGAAATGACTGGAGGAGAAATGACTGAGTGAGAAGGAGAAATGACTGGAGGAGAAATGACTGAGTGAGAAGGAGAAATGACTGAGTGAGAAGGAGAAATGACTGGAGGAGAAATGACTGGAGGAGAAATGACTGAGTGAGAAGGAGAAATAACAGAAGGAGAAATGACTGAGTGAGAAGGAGAAATGACTGAAGGAGAAATGACTGAGTGAGAAGGAGAAATGACTGGAGGAGAAATGACTGGAGGAGAAATGACTGGAGGAGAAATGACTGGAGGAGAAATGACTGGAGGAGAAATGACTGGAGGAGAAATGACTGGAGAGAAATGACTGGAGGAGAAATGACTGAGTGAGAAGGAGAAATGACTGGAGGAGAAATGACTGGAGGAGAAATGACTGGAGGAGAAATGACTGGAGGAGAAATGACTGAGTGAGAAGGAGAAATGACTGGAGGAGAAATGACTGGAGGAGAAATGACTGGAGGAGAAATGACTGGAGGAGAAATGACTGGAGGAGAAATGACTGAGTGAGAAGGAGAAATGACTGGAGGAGAAATGACTGAGTGAGAAGGAGAAATGACTGGAGGAGAAATGACTGAGTGAGAAGGAGAAATGACTGGAGGAGAAATGACTGAGGAGAAATGACAGAAGGAGAAATGACTGAGTGAGAAGGAGAAATGACTGGAGGAGAAATGACTGAGTGAGAAGGAGAAATGACTGGAGGAGAAATGACTGAGTGAGAAGGAGAAATGACTGGAGGAGAAATGACTGGAGGAGAAATGACTGAGTGAGAAATGACTGGAGGAGAAATGACTGGAGGAGAAATGACAGAAGGAGAAATGACTGAGTGAGAAGGAGAAATGACTGGAGGAGAAATGACTGAGTGAGAAGGAGAAATGACTGGAGGAGAAATGACTGGAGGAGAAATGACTGGAGGAGAAATGACTGAGTGAGAAGGAGAAATGACTGGAGGAGAAATGACTGAGTGAGAAGGAGAAATGACTGGAGGAGAAATGACTGAGTGAGAAGGAGAAATGACTGGAGGAGAAATGACTGGAGGAGAAATGACTGGAGGAGAATGACTGAGTGAGAAGGAGAAATGACTGGAGGAGAAATGACTGAGTGAGAAGAGAAATGACTGGAGGAGAAATGAATGGAGGAGAAATGACTGAGTGAGAAATGACTGGAGGAGAAATGACTGAGTGAGAAGGAGAAATGACTGGAGGAGAAAATGACTGGAGGAGAAATGACTGGAGGAGAAATGACTGAGTGAGAAGGAGAAATGACTGGAGGAGAAATGACTGAGTGAGAAGGAGAAATGACTGGAGGAGAAATGACTGGAGGAGAAATGACTGGAGGAGAAATGACTGGAGGAGAAATGACTGGAGGAGAAATGACTGGAGGAGAAATGACTGAGTGAGAAGGAGAAATGACTGGAGGAGAAATGACTGGAGGAGAAATGACTGGAGGAGAAATGACTGAGTGAGAAGGAGAAATGACTGGAGGAGAAATGACTGAGTGAGAGGAGAAATGACTGGAGGAGAAATGACTGAGGAGAAATGACTGGAGGAGAAATGACTGGAGGAGAAATGACAGAAGGAGAAATGACTGAGTGAGAAGGAGAAATGACTGGAGGAGAAATGACTGAGTGAGAAGGAGAAATGACTGGGGAGAAATGACTGGAGGAGAAATGACTGAAGGAGAAATGACTGAGTGAGAAGGAGAAATGACTGAAGGAGAAATGACTGGAGGAGAAATGACTGGGAAAAAAAGGAGAAATGACTGAGTGAGAAGGAGAAATGACTGGAGGAGAAATGACTGAGTGAGAAGGAGAAATGACTGGAGGAGAAATGACTGGAGGAGAAATGACTGGAGGAGAAATGACTGGAGGAGAAATGACTGGAGGAGAAATGACTGGAGGAGAAATGACTGAGTGAGAAGGAGAAATGACTGGAGGAGAAATGACTGAGTGAGAAGGAGAAATGACTGGAGGAGAAATGACTGGAGGAGAAATGACTGGAGGAGAAATGACTGGAGGAGAAATGACTGAAGGAGAAATGACTGGAGGAGAAATGACTGGAGGAGAAATGACTGAGTGAGAAATGACTGGAGGAGAAATGACTGGAGGAGAAATGACTGGAGGAGAAATGACTGAGTGAGAAGGAGAAATGACTGGAGGAGAAATGACTGAGGAGAAATGACTGGAGGAGAAATGACTGGAGGAGAAATGACTGGAGGAGAAATGACTGGAGGAGAAATGACTGGAGGAGAAATGACTGAGTGAGAAGGAGAAATGACTGGAGGAGAAATGACTGGAGGAGAAATGACTGAGTGAGAAGGAGAAATGACTGGAGGAGAAATGACTGAGTGAGAAGGAGAATGACTGGAGGAGAAATGACTGAGTGAGAAGGAGAAATGACTGGAGGAGAAATGACTGGAGGAGAAATGACTGAAGGAGAAATGACTGAGTGAGAAGGAGAAATGACTGGAGGAGAAATGACTGAGTGAGAAGGAGAAATGACTGGAGGAGAAATGACTGAGTGAGAAGGAGAAATGACTGGAGGAGAAATGACTGAGTGAGAAGGAGAAATGACTGGAGGAGAAATGACTGGAGGAGAAATGACAGAAGGAGAAATGACTGAGTGAGAAGGAGAAATGACTGGAGGAGAAATGACTGAGTGAGAAGGAGAAATGACTGGAGGAGAAATGACTGAGTGAGAAGGAGAAATGACTGGAGGAGAAATGACTGAGTGAGAAGGAGAAATGACTGGAGGAGAAATGACTGGAGGAGAAATGACTGGAGGAGAAATGACTGGAGGAGAAATGACTGAGGAGAAATGACTGAAGGAGAAATGACTGAGTGAGAAGGAGAAATGACTGGAGGAGAAATGACTGAGTGAGAAGGAGAAATGACTGGAGGAGAAATGACTGAGTGAGAAGGAGAAATGACTGGAGGAGAAATGACTGGAGAAGAAATGACTGGAGGAGAAATGACTGAGTGAGAAGGAGAAATGACTGGAGGAGAAATGACTGAGTGAAAGAGAAATGACTGGAGGAGAAATGATGACTGGAGAGAAATGACTGGAGGAGAAATGACTGGAGGAGAAATGACTGAGTGAGAAGGAGAAATGACTGGAGGAGAAATGACCTGTCTCTTATACACATCTGAGGAGAAATGACTGGAGGAGAAATGACTGAGTGAGAAGGAGAAATGACTGGAGGAGAAATGACTGAGTGAGAAGGAGAAATGACTGGAGGAGAAATGACTGGAGGAGAAATGACTGGAGGAGAAATGACTGGAGGAGAAATGACTGAGGAGAAATGACTGAGGAGAAAAATGACTGGAGGAGAAATGACTGAGAGAAGGAGAAATGACTGGAGGAGAAATGACTGGAGGAGAAATGACTGGAGGAGAAATGACTGAGTGAGAAGGAGAAATGACTGGAGGAGAAATGACTGAGTGAGAAGGAGAAATGACTGGAGGAGAAATGACTGAGTGAGAAATGACTGGAGGAGAAATGACTGGAGGAGAAATGACAGAAGGAGAAATGACTGAGTGAGAAGGAGAAATGACTGGAGGAGAAATGACTGAGTGAGAAGGAGAAATGACTGGAGGAGAAATGACTGGAGGAGAAATGACTGAAGGAGAAATGACTGAGTGAGAAGGAGAAATGACTGAAGGAGAAATGACTGGAGGAGAAATGACTGAGTGAGAAGGAGAAATGACTGGAGGAGAATGACTGAGTGAGAAGGAGAAATGACTGGAGGAGAAATGAGGCTGGAGGAGAAATGACTGAAGGAGAAATGACTGGAGGAGAAATGACTGGAGGAGAAATGACTGGAGGAGAAATGACTGAGTGAGAAGGAGAAATGACTGGAGAGAAATGACTGAGTGAGAAGGAGAAATGACTGGAGGAGAAATGACTGGAGGAGAAATGACTGGAGGAGAAATGACTGGAGGAGAAATGACTGGAGGAGAAATGACTGGAGGAGAAATGACTGGAGGAGAAATGACTGAGTGAGAAATGACTGGAGGAGAAATGACTGGAGGAGAAATGACTGGAGGAGAAATGACTGAGTGAGAAGGAGAAATGACTGGAGGAGAAATGACTGGAGGAGAAATGACTGGAGGAGAAATGACGGAGGAGAAATGACTGGAGGAGAAATGACTGGAGGAGAAATGACTGGAGGAGAAATGACTGAGTGAGAAGGAGAAATGACTGGAGGAGAAATGACTGGAGGAGAAATGACTGAGTGAGAAGGAGAAATGACTGGAGGAGAAATGACTGAGTGAGAAGGAGAAATGACTGGAGGAGAAATGACTGAGTGAGAAGGAGAAATGACTGGAGGAGAAATGACTGGAGGAGAAATGACTGAAGGAGAAATGACTGAGTGAGAAGGAGAAATGACTGGAGGAGAAATGACTGAGTGAGAAGGAGAAATGACTGGAGGAGAAATGACTGAGTGAGAAGGAGAAATGACTGGAGGAGAATGACTGAGTGAGAAGGAGAAATGACTGGAGGAGAAATGACTGGAGGAGAAATGACTGGAGGAGAAATGACTGAGTGAGAAGGAGAAATGACTGAGGAGAAATGACTGAGTGAGAAGGAGAAATGACTGGAGAGAAATGACTGAGTGAGAAGGAGAAATGACTGGAGGAGAAATGACTGAGTGAGAAGGAGAAATGACTGGAGGAGAAATGACTGGAGGAGAAATGACTGGAGGAGAAATGACTGGAGGAGAAATGACAGAAGGAGAAATGACTGAGTGAGAAGGAGAAATGACTGGAGGAGAAATGACTGAAGGAGAAATGACGGAAGGAGAAATGACTGGAGGAGAAATGACTGAGGAGAAATGACTGAGTGAGAAATGACTGGAGGAGAAATGACTGGAGGAGAAATGACTGAGGAGAAATGACTGGAGGAGAAATGACTGGAGGAGAAATGACAGAAGGAGAAATGACTGAGTGAGAAGGAGAAATGACTGAGTGAGAAATGACTGAGTGAGAAATGACTGGAGGAGAAATGACTGGAGGAGAAATGACAGAAGGAGAAATGACTGAGTGAGAAGGAGAAATGACTGGAGGAGAAATGACTGAGTGAGAAGGAGAAATGACTGGAGGAGAAATGACTGGAGGAGAAATGACTGGAGGAGAAATGACTGAGTGAGAAGGAGAAATGACTGGAGGAGAAATGACTGAGTGAGAAGGAGAAATGACTGGAGGAGAAATGACTGAGTGAGAAGGAGAAATGACTGGAGGAGAAATGACTGAGGAGAAATGACTGAGTGGAGAAATGACTGGAGGAGAAATGACTGGAGGAGAAATGACTGAAGGAGAAATGACTGAGTGAGAAGGAGAAATGACTGGAGGAGAAATGACTGAGTGAGAGGAGAAATGACTGAGGAGAAATGACTGAGTGAGAAGGAGAAATGACTGGAGGAGAAATGACTGGTGAGAAGGAGAAATGACTGAGTGAGAAGGAGAAATGACTGGAGGAGAAATGACTGAGGAGAAATGACTGAGTGAGAAGGAGAAATGACTGAAGGAGAAATGACTGAGTGAGAAGGAGAAATGACTGAAGGAGAAATGACTGAGTGAGAAGGAGAAATGACTGGAGGAGAAATGACTGAGGAGAAATGACTGGAGGAGAAATGACTGGAGGAGAAATGACTGGAGGAGAAATGACTGGAGGAGAAATGGACTGGAGGAGAAATGACTGGAGGAGAAATGACTGAGTGAGAAGGAAAATGACTGGAGGAGAAATGACAGGAGGAGAAATGACTGAGTGAGAAGGAGAAATGACTGGAGGAGAAATGACTGAGTGAGAAGGAGAAATGACTGGAGGAGAAATGACTGAGTGAGAAGGAGAAATGACTGGAGGAGAAATGACTGGAGGAGAAATGACTGGAGGAGAAATGACTGAGTGAGAAGGAGAAATGACTGGAGGAGAAATGACTGAGTGAGAAGGAGAAATGACTGGAGGAGAAATGACTGGAGGAGAAATGACTGGAGGAGAAATGACTGGAGGAGAAATGACTGAGTGAGAAGGAGAAATGACTGGAGGAGAAATGACTGGAGAGAAATGACTGGAGGAGAAATGACTGGAGGAGAAAATGACTGGAGGAGAAATGACTGAGTGAGAAGGAGAAATGACTGGAGGAGAAATGACTGAGTGAGAAGGAGAAATGACTGGAGGAGAAATGACTGAGTGAGAAGGAGAATGACTGGAGGAGAAATGACTGAGGAGAAATGACTGGAGGAGAAATGACTGAGTGAGAGGAGAAATGACTGGAGGAGAAATGACTGATGAGAAGGAGAAATGACTGGGAGGAGAAATGACTGAGTGAGAAGGAGAAATGACTGGAGGAGAAATGACTGGAGGAGAAATGACTGGAGGAGAAATGACTGGAGGAGAAATGACTGGAGGAGAAATGACAGAAGGAGAAATGACTGAGTGAGAAGGAGAAATGACTGGAGGAGAAATGACTGAGTGAGAAGGAGAAATGACTGGAGGAGAAATGACTGGAGGAGAAATGACTGGAGGAGAAATGACTGAGTGAGAAGGAGAAATGACTGGAGGAGAAATGACTGAGTGAGAAGGAGAAATGACTGGAGGAGAAATGACTGAGTGAGAAGGAGAAATGACTGGAGGAGAAATGACTGGAGGAGAAATGACTGGAGGAGAAATGACTGAGTGAGAAGGAGAAATGACTGGAGGAGAAATGACTGAGTGAGAAGGAGAAATGACTGGAGGGAGAAATGACTGGAGGAGAAATGACTGGAGGAGAAATGACTGAGGAGAAATGACTGAGTGAGAAGGAGAAATGACTGGAAGGAGAAATGACTGGAGGAGAAATGACTGGAGGAGAAATGACTGAGTGAGAAGGAGAAATGACTGGAGGAGAAATGACTGAGTGAGAAGGAGAAATGACTGGAGGAGAAATGACTGAGGAGAAATGACTGGAGGAGAAATGACAGAGGAGAAATGACTGGAGAGAAATGACTGGAGGAGAAATGACTGGA
>NW_022264153.1:12500-34157 GCF_002021735.2 Oncorhynchus kisutch | reverse complement strand
GCCATCATCAGTCTGTTAGGCCATCATCAGTCTGTTAGGCCATCATCAGTATGTTAGGCCATCATCAGTAGGTGAGGCCATCATCAGTATGTTAGGCCATCATCAGTATGTTAGGCCATCATCAGTATGTTAGGCATCATCTATCCAGTCTGTTAGGCCATCATCAGTATGTTAGGCCATCATTCAGTCTGTTAGGCCATCATGGCAGTCTGTTTTAGGCCATCATCAGTCTGTTAGGCCATCATCAGTATGTTAGGCCATCATCAGTCTGTTAGGCCATCATCAGTATGTTAGGCCATCATCAGTGTTAGGCCATCATCAGTCTGTTAGGCCATCATCAGTAGGTTAGGCCATCTCAGTATGTTAGGCCATCATCAGTCTGTTAGGCCATCATCAGTCTGTAGGCCATCATCAGTAGGTTAGGCCATCATCAGTCGTTAGGCCATCATCAGTATGTTAGGCCATCATCAGTATGTTAGGCCATCAATCAGTATGTTAGGCCATCATCAGTCTGTTAGGCCATCGCTCAGAGTTATGTTATGCCATCATCAGTCTGTTAGGCCATCATCAGTATGTTAGGCCATCATCAGTATGTTAGGCCATCATCAGTCTGTTAGGCCATCATCAGTCTGTTAGGCCATCATCAGTATGTTAGGCCATCATCAGTCTGTTAGGCCATATCAGTCTGTTAGGCCATCGTCGTATGTTAGGCCATCATCAGTCTGTTAGGCCATCATCAGTCTGTTAGGCATCGTCAGTCTGTTAGGCCATCATCAGTCTGTTAGGCCATCATCAGTTATGTTAGGCATCATCAGTTGTTAGGCCATCATCAGTATGTTAGGCATCATCAGTCTGTTAGGCCATCATCAGTATGTTAGGCCATCATCAGTCTCTGTTAGGCCATCATCAGTATGTTAGGCCATATCAGTCTGTTTAGGCCATCATCAGTATGTTAGGCCATCATCAGTATGTTAGGCATCATCAGTCTGTTTATTTTTTCAGTTGTTAGGCCATCGTTCAGTAGGTTAGGCCATCATCAGTATGTTAGGCCATCATCATCTTGTTAGGCCATCATCAGTATGTTAGGCCATCATCAGTAGTTAGGCCATCATCAGTATGTTAGGCCATCATCAGTATGTTAGGCCATCGTCAGTATGTTAGCCCTCGTCAGTATGTTAGGCCATCGTCAGTATGTTAGGCCATCGTCAGTATGTTAGGCCATCATCAGTATGTTAGGCCATCATCAGTCTGTTAGGCCATCATCAGTATGTTAGGCCATCGTCAGTATGTTAGGCCATCATCAGTATGTTAGACCATCATCAGTATGTTAGCCATCGTCAGTATGTTAGACCATCATCAGTATGTTAGGCCATCGTCAGTATGTTAGACCATCATCAGTATGTTAGGCCATCATCAGTATGTAGGCCATCATCAGTATGTTAGGCCATCATCAGTATGTTAGACCATCATCAGTATGTTAGGCCATCGTCAGTATGTTAGGCCATCCTCATCAGTAGTTAGGCCATCGTCAGTATGTTAGGCCATCATCAGTATGTTAGCCATCATCAGTATGTTAGACCATCATCAGTCTGTTAGGCCATCGTCAGTATGTTAGGCCATCATCAGTATGTTAGGCCATCATCAGTATGTTAGACCATCATCAGTATGTTAGGCCATCATCAGTATGTTAGGCCATCGTCAGTATGTTAGACCATCATCAGTATGTTAGGCCATCATCAGTATGTTAGACCATCATCAGTCTGTTAGGCCATCGTCAGTATGTTAGGCCATCGTCAGTATGTTAGGCCATCATCAGTATGTTAGACCATCATCAGTATGTTAGGCCATCATCAGTATGTTAGGCCATCGTCAGTATGTTAGGCCATCGTCAGTATGTGGAAAAAAGTCCTAACTGTAGCTGTATGATAATGATATACTACATATTTACATTTGTGATATGTTAACATCAGCACTGCAGGATATGTTATATTATCAAATGATACCTGTAGATGTCTGAAGGTGAGGATGACAGGCTGGGTGAGGTGTTCTGTTGCTGGGTTACTGACAAAGGCTGTTACCACCTTGGAACTGATCTGGTAGTTAGGCTTTGATGCTGTGGCGGTTGCTGTGTCTCTGTTTGTGTCCGTGTCAGTGAGGTACTGGAAGGAGTTGTTGACAGATGTCTCCACTGTCTGGTAACACATCAACCCAGCCAGAGTGAAACCTGGGAAGCACAGAATGAAACAAGTACCAGAATGTCTTGTAGTTGTCCCAGAATCCCCAGGTTTTTCAGGTTTCCTGGTTGGAAGATTCCTGGAATAAGGAGGTGCTTTGAAATGCTGGTCATGGCTCACATCAACACCATTATCCCAGAAACCCTACACTCCAATTTGCATACAGCCCCAACAGATCCACATATGATACAATCTATTGCAATCCACACGGCCCTTTTCCCCCTTGATAAAAGGAAAGAATGCTATTCCTGACTACAGCTCAGAATCAACACCATAGTGTTCTCAATGCTCTTCACTAAGCTAAGGACTCTGAGACTAAACACCTCCCTCTGCAACTGGAACCTGGACTTCCTGAAGGGCCGCTCCCAGGTGATCCGCAACACGGGGGCCCCTCAGGGGTGCGTGATCAGTCCCCTCCTGTACTCCCTGTTCACCCATGACTCATGGCCAAGCACGACTCCAACAACATCATTAAGTTTGCCGCGACACAGAAGTGGTAGAGCTGATTACCGACAACGATGAGATATCCTATAGGGAGGAGGTCAGATACTTGGCCGTACGGCCCATACATCCTGGGGCCAATGCTTCTTGCCATCCAGAACCTATTGTCAGGCGAGGTGTCAGAGGAAGGCCCTAAAAATTGTCAAAGACTCCAGTCACTCTTGTCACAGACTGTTTCTATGCTTACGAACAGCAAGCAGTACCGGAGCACCAAGTCTAGGTCCAAGAAATCTCATCAAATGGCTACCAGAATATTTACATTGTTCCTCCCCCTCCTACCCCTTTTTTACGCTGCTGCTACTCTCTAGTATTATCTATGCATTGTCACGTAACTAACCGGTGACCCCCACACATTGACTCTGTACCGGTACCCACCTGTATATAGCCTCCACATTGACTCTGTACCGTACCACCTGTATATAGCCTCCACATTGACTCTGTACCGGTACCCCTGTATATAGCCTCCACATTGACTCTGTACCGTACCCCCTGTATATAGCCTCCACATTGACTCTGTACCGGACCACCTGTATATAGCCTCCCACATTGACTCTGTACCGGTACCACCTGTATATAGCCTCCACATTGACTCTGTACCGAACCCCTGTATATAGCCTCCACATTGACTCTGTACCGGTACCCCCTGTATATAGCCTCCACATTGACTCTGTACCGGTACCCACCTGTATATAGCCTCCACATTGACTCTGTACCGGTACCACCTGTATATAGCCTCCACATTGACTCTGTACCGGTACCACCTGTATATAGCCTCCACATTGACTCTGTACCGGTACCCACCTGTATATAGCCTCCACATTGACTCTGTACCGGAACCCCTGTATATAGCCTCCACATTGACTCTGTACTGGTACCACCTGTATATAGCCTCCACATTGACTCTGTACCGGAACCACCTGTATATAGCCTCCACATTGACTCTGTACCGGTACCACTGTATATAGCCTCCACATTGACTCTGTACCGGTACCACCTGTATATAGCCTCCACATTGACTCTGTACCGGTACCACCTGTATATAGCCTCCACATTGACTCTGTACCGGTACCACCTGTATATACCTCCACATTGACTCTGTACCGGTACCACCTGTATATAGCCTCCACATTGACTCTGTACCGGTACCACCTGTATATAGCCTCCACATTGACTCTGTACCGGTACCACCTGTATATAGCCTCCACATTGACTCTGTACCGGTACCACCTGTATATAGCCTCCACATTGACTCTGTACCGGTACCCACCTGTATATAGCCTCCACATTGACTCTGTACCGGTACCACCTGTATATAGCCTCCACATTGACTCTGTACCGGTACCACCTGTATATAGCCTCCACATTGACTCTGTACCGGTACCACCTGTATATAGCCTCCACATTGACTCTGTACCGGTACCCACCTGTATATAGCCTCCACATTGACTCTGTACCGGTACCACCTGTATATAGCCTCCACATTGACTCTGTACCGGTACCACCTGTATATAGCCTCCACATTGACTCTGTACCGGTACCACCCTGTATATAGCCTCCACATTGACTCTGTACCGGTACCACCTGTATATAGCCTCCACATTGACTCTGTACCGGTACCACCTGTATATAGCCTCCACATTGACTCTGTACCGGTACCACCTGTATATAGCCTCCACATTGACTCTGTACTGGTACCACCTGTATATAGCCTCCACATTGACTCTGTACCGGTACCACCTGTATATAGCCTCCACATTGACTCTGTACCGGTACCCCCTGTATATAGCCTCCACATTGACTCTGTACGGTACCACCTGTATATAGCCTCCACATTGACTCTGTACCGGTACCACCTGTATATAGCCTCCACATTGACTCTGTACCGGTACCACTGTATATAGCCTCCACATTGACTCTGTACCGGTACCCACCTGTATATAGCCTCCACATTGACTCTGTACCGGTACCCACCTGTATATAGCCTCCACATTGACTCTGTACCGGTACCCCCTGTATATAGCCTCCACATTGACTCTGTACCGGTACCACCTGTATATAGCCTCCACATTGACTCTGTACCGGTACCACCTGTATATAGCCTCCACATTGACTCTGTACCGGTACCACCTGTATATAGCCTCCACATTGACTCTGTACCGGAACCACCTGTATATAGCCTCCACATTGACTCTGTACCGGTACCACCTGTATATAGCCTCCACATTGACTCTGTACCGGTACCCCCTGTATATAGCCTCCACATTGACTCTGTACCGGTACCACCTGTATATAGCCTCCACATTGACTCTGTACCGGTACCACCTGTATATAGCCTCCACATTGACTCTGTACCGGTACCACCTGTATATAGCCTCCACATTGACTCTGTACCGGTACCACCTGTATATAGCCTCCACATTGACTCTGTACCGGTACCACCTGTATATAGCCTCCACATTGACTCTGTACCGGTACCCCCTGTATATAGCCTCCACATTGACTCTGTACTGGTACCACCTGTATATAGCCTCCACATTGACTCTGTACCGGTACCACCTGTATATAGCCTCCACATTGACTCTGTACCGGTACCACTGTATATAGCCTCCACATTGACTCTGTACCGGTACCACCTGTATATAGCCTCCACATTGACTCTGTACCGGTACCACCTGTATATAGCCTCCACATTGACTCTGTACCGGTACCCACCTGTATATAGCCTCCACATTGACTCTGTACCGGTACCACCTGTATATAGCCTCCACATTGACTCTGTACCGGTACCACCTGTATATAGCCTCCACATTGACTCTGTACCGGTACCACCTGTATATAGCCTCCACATTGACTCTGTACCGGTACCCACCTGTATATAGCCTCCACATTGACTCTGTACCGGTACCACCTGTATATAGCCTCCACATTGACTCTGTACCGGTACCACCTGTATATAGCCTCCACATTGACTCTGTACCGGTACCACCTGTATATAGCCTCCACATTGACTCTGTACCGGTACCACCTGTATATAGCCTCCACATTGACTCTGTACCGGAACCCCTGTATATAGCCTCCACATTGACTCTGTACCGGTACCACCTGTATATAGCCTCCACATTGACTCTGTACCGGTACCACCTGTATATAGCCTCCACATTGACTCTGTACCGGTACCACCTGTATATAGCCTCCACATTGACTCTGTACCGGTACCACCTGTATATAGCCTCCACATTGACTCTGTACCGGTACCACCTGTATATAGCCTCCACATTGACTCTGTACCGGTACCCCCTGTATATAGCCTCCACATTGACTCTGTACCGGTACCACCTGTATATAGCCTCCACATTGACTCTGTACCGGTACCCCCTGTATATAGCCTCCACATTGACTCTGTACCGGTACCCCTGTATATAGCCTCCACATTGACTCTGTACCGGAAACCCCTGTATATAGCCTCCACATTGACTCTGTACCGGTACCCCCTGTATATAGCCTCCACATTGACTCTGTACCGGTACCCACCTGTATATAGCCTCCACATTGACTCTGTACCGGTACCACCTGTATATAGCCTCCACATTGACTCTGTACCGGTACCACCTGTATATAGCCTCCACATTGACTCTGTACCGGTACCACCTGTATATAGCCTCCACATTGACTCTGTACCGGTACCCACCTGTATATAGCCTCCACATTGACTCTGTACTGGTACCACCTGTATGTAGCCTCCACATTGACTCTGTACCGGAACCCACCTGTATATAGCCTCCACATTGACTCTGTACCGGTACCACCTGTATATAGCCTCCACATTGACTCTGTACCGGTACCACCTGTATATAGCCTCCACATTGACTCTGTACCGGTACCACCTGTATATAGCCTCCACATTGACTCTGTACCGGTACCACCTGTATATAGCCTCCACATTGACTCTGTACCGGTACCACCTGTATATAGCCTCCACATTGACTCTGTACCGGTACCACCTGTATATAGCCTCCACATTGACTCTGTACCGGTACCCACCTGTATATAGCCTCCACATTGACTCTGTACCGGTACCCCCTGTATATAGCCTCCACATTGACTCTGTACCGGTACCACCTGTATATAGCCTCCACATTGACTCTGTACCGGTACCACCTGTATATAGCCTCCACATTGACTCTGTACCGGTACCACCTGTATATAGCCTCCACATTGACTCTGTACCGGTACCACCTGTATATAGCCTCCACATTGACTCTGTACCGGTACCACCTGTATATAGCCTCCACATTGACTCTGTACCGGTACCCACCTGTATATAGCCTCCACATTGACTCTGTACCGGTACCACCTGTATATAGCCTCCACATTGACTCTGTACCGGTACCACCTGTATATAGCCTCCACATTGACTCTGTACCGGTACCACCTGTATATAGCCTCCACATTGACTCTGTACCGGTACCCACCTGTATATAGCCTCCACATTGACTCTGTACCGGTACCACCTGTATATAGCCTCCACATTGACTCTGTACCGGTACCACCTGTATATAGCCTCCACATTGACTCTGTACCGGTACCACCTGTATATAGCCTCCACATTGACTCTGTACCGGTACCCCCTGTATATAGCCTCCACATTGACTCTGTACCGGTACCACCTGTATATAGCCTCCACATTGACTCTGTACCGGTACCACCTGTATATAGCCTCCACATTGACTCTGTACCGGTACCACCTGTATATAGCCTCCACATTGACTCTGTACCGGTACCACCTGTATATAGCCTCCACATTGACTCTGTACCGGTACCACCTGTATATAGCCTCCACATTGACTCTGTACCGGTACCCACCTGTATATAGCCTCCACATTGACTCTGTACCGGTACCACCTGTATATAGCCTCCACATTGACTCTGTACCGGTACCACCTGTATATAGCCTCCACATTGACTCTGTACCGGTACCACCTGTATATAGCCTCCACATTGACTCTGTACCGGTACCCCCTGTATATAGCCTCCACATTGACTCTGTACCGGTACCACCTGTATATAGCCTCCACATTGACTCTGTACCGGTACCACCTGTATATAGCCTCCACATTGACTCTGTACCGGTACCACCTGTATATAGCCTCCACATTGACTCTGTACCGGTACCACCTGTATATAGCCTCCACATTGACTCTGTACCGGTACCACCTGTATATAGCCTCCACATTGACTCTGTACCGGTACCACCTGTATATAGCCTCCACATTGACTCTGTACCGGTACCACCTGTATATAGCCTCCACATTGACTCTGTACCGGTACCACCTGTATATAGCCTCCACATTGACTCTGTACCGGTACCACCTGTATATAGCCTCCACATTGACTCTGTACCGGTACCACCTGTATATAGCCTCCACATTGACTCTGTACCGGTACCCCCTGTATATAGCCTCCACATTGACTCTGTACCGGTACCACCTGTATATAGCCTCCACATTGACTCTGTACCGGTACCCCTGTATATAGCCTCCACATTGACTCTGTACCGGTACCCCCTGTATATAGCCTCCACATTGACTCTGTACCGGTACCCCTGTATATAGCCTCCACATTGACTCTGTACCGGTACCCCCTGTATATAGCCTCCACATTGACTCTGTACCGGTACCCCCTGTATATAGCCTCCACATTGACTCTGTACCGGTACCACCTGTATATAGCCTCCACATTGACTCTGTACCGGTACCACCTGTATATAGCCTCCACATTGACTCTGTACCGGTACCACCTGTATATAGCCTCCACATTGACTCTGTACCGGTACCCACCTGTATATAGCCTCCACATTGACTCTGTACGGTACCACCTGTATATAGCCTCCACATTGACTCTGTACCGGTACCCACCTGTATATAGCCTCCACATTGACTCTGTACCGGTACCACCTGTATATAGCCTCCACATTGACTCTGTACCGGTACCACCTGTATATAGCCTCCACATTGACTCTGTACCGGTACCACCTGTATATAGCCTCCACATTGACTCTGTACCGGTACCACCTGTATATAGCCTCCACATTGACTCTGTACCGGTACCCCCTGTATATAGCCTCCACATTGACTCTGTGTACCGGTACCACCTGTATATAGCCTCCACATTGACTCTGTACCGGTACCCCCTGTATATAGCCTCCACATTGACTCTGTACCGGTACCCCCTGTATATAGCCTCCACATTGACTCTGTACCGGAACCCCTGTATATAGCCTCCACATTGACTCTGTACCGGTACCCCCTGTATATAGCCTCCACATTGACTCTGTACCGGTACCACCTGTATATAGCCTCCACATTGACTCTGTACCGGTACCACCTGTATATAGCCTCCACATTGACTCTGTACCGGTACCACCTGTATATAGCCTCCACATTGACTCTGTACCGGTACCACCTGTATATAGCCTCCACATTGACTCTGTACCGGTACCCACCTGTATATAGCCTCCACATTGACTCTGTACTGGTACCACCTGTATATAGCCTCCACATTGACTCTGTACCGGTACCACCTGTATATAGCCTCCACATTGACTCTGTACCGGTACCACCTGTATATAGCCTCCACATTGACTCTGTACCGGTACCCACCTGTATATAGCCTCCACATTGACTCTGTACCGGTACCACCTGTATATAGCCTCCACATTGACTCTGTACCGGTACCACCTGTATATAGCCTCCACATTGACTCTGTACCGGTACCACCTGTATATAGCCTCCACATTGACTCTGTACCGGTACCACCTGTATATAGCCTCCACATTGACTCTGTACCGGTACCACCTGTATATAGCCTCCACATTGACTCTGTACCGGTACCCCCTGTATATAGCCTCCACATTGACTCTGTACCGGTACCACCTGTATATAGCCTCCACATTGACTCTGTACCGGTACCCCCTGTATATAGCCTCCACATTGACTCTGTACCGGTACCCCCTGTATATAGCCTCCACATTGACTCTGTACCGGTACCCCTGTATATAGCCTCCACATTGACTCTGTACCGGTACCCCCTGTATATAGCCTCCACATTGACTCTGTACCGGTACCCACCTGTATATAGCCTCCACATTGACTCTGTACCGGTACCACCTGTATATAGCCTCCACATTGACTCTGTACCGGTACCACCTGTATATAGCCTCCACATTGACTCTGTACCGGTACCACCTGTATATAGCCTCCACATTGACTCTGTACCGGTACCACCTGTATATAGCCTCCACATTGACTCTGTACCGGTACCACCTGTATATAGCCTCCACATTGACTCTGTACCGGTACCACCTGTATATAGCCTCCACATTGACTCTGTACCGGTACC
This sequence comes from Oncorhynchus kisutch, assembly GCF_002021735.2. Lineage (NCBI taxonomy): Eukaryota > Metazoa > Chordata > Actinopteri > Salmoniformes > Salmonidae > Oncorhynchus > Oncorhynchus kisutch. The sequence continues at coordinate 24,024 of NW_022264153.1, read as the reverse complement.
ACCTGTATATAGCCTCCACATTGACTCTGTACCGGTACCACCTGTATATAGCCTCCACATTGACTCTGTACCGGTACCACCTGTATATAGCCTCCACATTGACTCTGTACCGGTACCACCTGTATATAGCCTCCACATTGACTCTGTACCGGTACCACCTGTATATAGCCTCCACATTGACTCTGTACCGGTACCACCTGTATATAGCCTCCACATTGACTCTGTACCGGTACCACCTGTATATAGCCTCCACATTGACTCTGTACCGGTACCCCTGTATATAGCCTCCACATTGACTCTGTACCGGTACCACCTGTATATAGCCTCCACATTGACTCTGTACCGGTACCACCTGTATATAGCCTCCACATTGACTCTGTACCGGTACCCCCTGTATATAGCCTCCACATTGACTCTGTACCGGTACCACCTGTATATAGCCTCCACATTGACTCTGTACCGGTACCACCTGTATATAGCCTCCACATTGACTCTGTACCGGTACCACCTGTATATAGCCTCCACATTGACTCTGTACCGGTACCACCTGTATATAGCCTCCACATTGACTCTGTACCGGTACCACCTGTATATAGCCTCCACATTGACTCTGTACCGGTACCACCTGTATATAGCCTCCACATTGACTCTGTACCGGTACCCACCTGTATATAGCCTCCACATTGACTCTGTACCGGTACCACCTGTATATAGCCTCCACATTGACTCTGTACCGGTACCACCTGTATATAGCCTCCACATTGACTCTGTACCGGTACCACCTGTATATAGCCTCCACATTGACTCTGTACCGGTACCCCCTGTATATAGCCTCCACATTGACTCTGTACCGGTACCACCTGTATATAGCCTCCACATTGACTCTGTACCGGTACCACCTGTATATAGCCTCCACATTGACTCTGTACCGGTACCACCTGTATATAGCCTCCACATTGACTCTGTACCGGTACCACCTGTATATAGCCTCCACATTGACTCTGTACCGGTACCACCTGTATATAGCCTCCACATTGACTCTGTACCGGTACCCACCTGTATATAGCCTCCACATTGACTCTGTACCGGTACCACCTGTATATAGCCTCCACATTGACTCTGTACCGGTACCACCTGTATATAGCCTCCACATTGACTCTGTACCGGTACCACCTGTATATAGCCTCCACATTGACTCTGTACCGGTACCACCTGTATATAGCCTCCACATTGACTCTGTACCGGTACCACCTGTATATAGCCTCCACATTGACTCTGTACCGGAACCCACCTGTATATAGCCTCCACATTGACTCTGTACCGGTACCACCTGTATATAGCCTCCACATTGACTCTGTACCGGTACCACCTGTATATAGCCTCCACATTGACTCTGTACCGGTACCACCTGTATATAGCCTCCACATTGACTCTGTACCGGTACCACCTGTATATAGCCTCCACATTGACTCTGTACCGGTACCACCTGTATATAGCCTCCACATTGACTCTGTACCGGTACCCCCTGTATATAGCCTCCACATTGACTCTGTACCGGTACCACCTGTATATAGCCTCCACATTGACTCTGTACCGGTACCCCCTGTATATAGCCTCCACATTGACTCTGTACCGGAACCCCCTGTATATAGCCTCCACATTGACTCTGTACCGGAAACCCCTGTATATAGCCTCCACATTGACTCTGTACCGGTACCCCCTGTATATAGCCTCCACATTGACTCTGTACCGGTACCCCCTGTATATAGCCTCCACATTGACTCTGTACCGGTACCACCTGTATATAGCCTCCACATTGACTCTGTACCGGTACCACCTGTATATAGCCTCCACATTGACTCTGTACCGGTACCACCTGTATATAGCCTCCACATTGACTCTGTACCGGTACCCACCTGTATATAGCCTCCACATTGACTCTGTACTGGTACCACCTGTATATAGCCTCCACATTGACTCTGTACCGGAACCCACCTGTATATAGCCTCCACATTGACTCTGTACCGGTACCACCTGTATATAGCCTCCACATTGACTCTGTACCGGTACCACCTGTATATAGCCTCCACATTGACTCTGTACCGGTACCACCTGTATATAGCCTCCACATTGACTCTGTACCGGTACCACCTGTATATAGCCTCCACATTGACTCTGTACCGGTACCACCTGTATATAGCCTCCACATTGACTCTGTACCGGTACCACCTGTATATAGCCTCCACATTGACTCTGTACCGGTACCCCCTGTATATAGCCTCCACATTGACTCTGTACCGGTACCCCCTGTATATAGCCTCCACATTGACTCTGTACCGGTAACCCCTGTATATAGCCTCCACATTGACTCTGTACCGGTACCCCCTGTATATAGCCTCCACATTGACTCTGTACCGGTACCCACCTGTATATAGCCTCCACATTGACTCTGTACCGGTACCACCTGTATATAGCCTCCACATTGACTCTGTACCGGTACCACCTGTATATAGCCTCCACATTGACTCTGTACCGGTACCACCTGTATATAGCCTCCACATTGACTCTGTACCGGAACCCACCTGTATATAGCCTCCACATTGACTCTGTACCGGTACCACCTGTATATAGCCTCCACATTGACTCTGTACCGGAACCCACCTGTATATAGCCTCCACATTGACTCTGTACCGGTACCACCTGTATATAGCCTCCACATTGACTCTGTACCGGTACCACCTGTATATAGCCTCCACATTGACTCTGTACCGGTACCACCTGTATATAGCCTCCACATTGACTCTGTACCGGTACCACCTGTATATAGCCTCCACATTGACTCTGTACCGGTACCACCTGTATATAGCCTCCACATTGACTCTGTACCGGTACCACCTGTATATAGCCTCCACATTGACTCTGTACCGGAACCCACCTGTATATAAGGCCGCCACATCATTGACTCTGTGTACCGGTTACCCACCTGTATATAGCCTCCACATTGACTCTGTACCGTTACCACCTGTATCATAGCCTCCACATTGACTCTGGTACCGGTTACCACCTGTATATTAGCCTCAACATTGACGGTCTGTACCCGGATCCCCACACTGTGTATATAACCTCCACCATTGACTCTGTACCCGGTACCACCTGTATAGTAACTCCCACATTGAACTCGTACCCGGTACCCCCTGTATATATAGCACTCCACATTGACTCTGTATCCGGGACCCACCTGTATATAGGCCTCCACAATTGACTCTGTACCCTGGTACCCACCTGTATATAGGCCCTCCCCAGTGACTCTGTACCGGTACCACCTGATATAACCTCCACATGCATTGATACCGGTACCACCTGTATATAGCCTCCACATTGACTCGGTACCGGAACCCACCTGTATATAGCCTCCACATTGACTCTGTACCGGTACCACCTGATATAGCCTCCACATTGACTCTGTACCGGTACCCACCTGATATAGCCTCCACATGACTCTGTACCGGTAACCACCTGTATATAGGCCTCCACATTGACTCTGTACCGGTACCCCCTGTATATAGCCTCCACATTGACTCTGTACCGGTACCACCTGTATATAGCCTCCACATTGACTCTGTACCGGTACCCCCTGTATATAGCCTCCACATTGACTCTGTACCGGTACCCCCTGTATATAGCCTCCACATTGACTCTGTACCGGTACCCCCTGTATATAGCCTCCACATTGACTCTGTACCGGTACCCCCTGTATATAGCCTCCACATTGACTCTGTACCGGTACCCCCTGTATATAGCCTCCACATTGACTCTGTACTGGTACCTCCTGTATATAGCCTCCACATTGACTCTGTACTGGTACCTCCTGTATATAGCCTCCACATTGACTCTGTACTGGTACCTCCTGTATATAGCCTCCACATTGACTCTGTACCGGTACCCCCTGTATATAGCCTCCACATTGACTGGTACCCCCCTGTATCTAGCCTCCACATTGAACTCTGTTACTGTACCCCTGTATATAGCCTCCACATTGATTTGTACCGGTACCCCCTGGTATATAGCCTCCACATTGACTCTGTACCAGTACCACCTGTATATAGCCTCCACATTGACTCTGTACCGGTACCCCCTGTATATAGCCTCCACATTGACTCTGTACCAGTACCACCTGTATATAGCCTCCACATTGACTCTGTACCGGTACCACCTGTATATAGCCTCCACATTGACTCTTGTACCGGTACCCCTTGTATATAGCCTCCACATTGACTCTGTACCAGTACCACCTGTATATAGCCTCCACATTGACTCTGTACCGGTACCCCCTGTATATAGCCTCCACATTGACTCTGTACCGGTACCCCCTGTATATAGCCTCCACATTGACTCTGTACGGTACCCCCTGTATATAGCCTCCACATTGACTCTGTACGGTTACCCCCTGTATATAGCCTCCACATTGACTCTGTACCGGTACCCCCTGTATATAGCCTCCACATTGACTCTGTACCAGTACCACCTGTATATAGCCTCCACATTGACTCTGTACCAGTACCACCTGTATATAGCCTCCACATTGACTCTGTACCGGTACCCCCTGTATATAGCCTCCACATTGACTCTGTACCAGTACCACCTGTATATAGCCTCCACATTGGCTCTGTACCGGTACCCCCTGTATATAGGCTCGCTACTGTTATTTTACTGCTGCTCTTTAATTATGTTTTTCTTCACACTTCTTGTTCTTTAAAACTGTACTGTTGGTTAAGGGCTTGTAAGCATTTCCATTCCTGAGACAAATACCATTTTGCTTTATTTGATTTGAATAAGCAGGAAATGCTGAATCCAGGATTTCTAGGCAACCTGGGAATTTTTGTAAAGTTACTGGTACTAAAAGATACAGTACTTAGTTATAGATATGATGGTGATGATGATGATGAGGATGACAAGCCTACCTGGGTACGTCCCGTTGCCAGTGGCTGTCTCCCAGCTGGTGTCCAGTCGCACGTTGTCATTGGCCAGGCTGATTGGCCCAATGGGCGGAGTCTGTCCCCTCCTCACTGCAAGCTCAGTAGCTGTGTACAAGGACAAGGAGAAAGGTGAAGGAGGATGTGTATGTGTGTGCATGTGTGTGTTTGTGTGTGGAAGTTCATGTGTATGTGTTCATCTGTATGTGTGTGTGTTACCTGTGTGGTCTGTTTCCATGGTGGTGTGGGTGTCTCTGAGCTGTGGCCCGATGAGCATCAAGGTGTCCTCCACGGCGCCTAGCAACCCACTCACCTCCCGGCTGTTGCTTAGGATACCTTGAGACAGGAGACTGTCTATCTCTGTCAAGACGTTCTACACACAGGAAGTAGAAACAGGAAACAGGAAGTGAGTGAACGAGGTGTATATGTTGATATGCACGTATGATTTCACTGTGTGTGAGTGTGCATGCTTCTGTGAGTCTTTGCATGTGTGTGTGTGTGTGTGTGTGTGTGTGTGTGTGTGTGTGTGTGTGTGTGTGTGTGTGTGTGTGTGTGTGTGTGTGTGTGTGTGTGGTGTGTGTGTGTGTGTGTGTGTGTGTGTGTGTGTGTGTGTGTGTGTGTGTGTGTGTGTGTGCGTGCGTGCGTGTGTGTGTGTGTGTATGTGTGTTTAACCTCCAGTAACACCTCTCCAGTCAGTCTCCCTCCGGCTGCTTCCCCAGAGTTACTTAACGCCAGACAGCTTTTCCTCATCAGAGACAGGAGACCAGCTAAACCTGGGACATTCTGAGAGAGAGGAGAAGTTCATTCACATCATGTGGGTAAAAATAAATATACAAGTATTGACATACAGTGGGGGCAAAAAATATTTTGTCAGCCACCAATTGTGCAAGTTCTCCCACACAGCTCTTTGGTCTTGGCCATAGTGGAGTTTGGAGTGTGACTGTTTGAGGTTGTGGACATGTGTCTTTTATACTGATAACAAGTTCAAACAGGTGCCATTAATACAGGTAACGAGTGGAGGACAGAGGAGCCTCTTAAAGAAGAAGTTACAGGTCTGTGAGAGACAGAAATCTTGATTGTTTGTAGGTGACCAAATACTTATTTTCCACCATAATTTGCAAATAAATTCATTAAAATTCAAAAAATAAAAAATAAAATCTCATTTTGTCTGTCATAGTTGAAGTTTACCTATGATGAAAATTACAGAACTCTCTCATCTTTTTAAGTGGGAGAACTTGCACAATTGGTGGCTGACTAAATACTTTTTGCCCCACTGTATATTGTAGTCCCAGGAGATAGCACTTAAAAGTACTAAATAAAACAGTTGTTTCTAAAGTGGTCTTAGAGAGAGAGGGAAAGAGAGAGAGAGAAAGAGAGAACAAGAGAGAACGAGAGAGAGAACAGAGAGAGAGAGGGAAAGAGAGAGAGAAAGAGAGAACAAGAGAGAACGAGAGAGAACAAGAGAGAGAACAGAGAGAGAGAGAGATAGAGAGAACAAGAGAGAATTAGAGAGAGAACAGAGAGAGCGAGATAGAGAGAACAAGAGAGAACGAGAGAGAGAACAGAGAGAGAGAGATAGAGATTTAAAAAATATTATAAGATGCAATAGTGAGTTGCAGTATTTGGAAATCAGAGCCCTATTGGATAATATATCTTCACAGCTACAGTATTTGAGATGTTCTGGTTATTTTACTGACTGCTTAATGCCATATTCTATAAATGTTCTGGTTATTTTACTGACTGCTTAATGCCATATTCTATAAATGTTCTGGTTATTTTACTGACTGCTTAATGCCATATTCTATAAATGTTCTGGTTATTTTACTGACTGCTCATTGCCATATTCTATAAATGTTCTGGTTATTTTACTGACTGCTCATTGCCATATTCCATAAATGTTCTGGTTATTTTACTGACTGATTAATGCCATATTCTATAAATGTTCTGGTTATTTTACTGACTGCTCATTGCCATATTCCATAAATGTTCTGGTTATTTTACTGACTGCTTAATGCCATATTCTATAAATGTTCTGGTTATTTTACTGACTGCTCACTACCATATTCTATAAATGGTCTGGTTATTTTACTGACTGATTAATGCCATATTCCATGAATGTCACCCTAAAGTGTTAGTCATTATGAGTGACATCAGGTGTCAGGGTTTAGAACTCACCTGTTCAGGAGTCTGATCCGCTTTGACCTGGTTACAGCTCAGTACTGAAGGAAACACAACACACAACCATCACACCTGGATCAACACTACACAGCACATACATATTACAACACACAACCATCACACCGGGATCAACACTACACAGCACATACATATTACAACACACAACCATCACACCGGGATGGACACTACACAGCACATACATATTACAAAACACAACCATCACACCTGGATCAACACTACACAGCACATACATATTACAACACACAACCATCACACCGGGATGGACACTACACAGTGCAACACAACAGAACATAACATGACAGGACACAATCACACCTACACAACAAAACAACACAATCCCACCTGCACATCAACACAACACTACACAACATAACACAATATAACATACCACCATCACACCTGCACAACAACAACAACCACACAACAGGACACAGAACAACACAACACAATGAGAACTAACAACCATCACACGTGCATGTTACCTGCACCACAACACACACCACAACACACACCAACACATACAAAGGAAAACTGTCACATCCTTATCACGCTCATAGTAGATCCAAGTTGTTGCCATGGGTAACCAAGTTTACCATCAGATACTAACTAACTAAGATATAAATGAAGACATGAGACAGAGAGGAAGTTGAGCTGGAGATTAAAACACCCAGAAACCCACAGCACACTAGTGCTGAAATTTTGCCATGGTAACCATCCTAGCATGCATCCCAATTGACACCCTATTGTATAGTGCACTATGGGCCCTGGTCTAATATAGTGCACTATACAGGGAATAGGGTGTCATTTGGGCCTCATCACTACAAAGAGGAGGCTGCCAGTGGAATAACGGTATCTACAGCAACAGAGGAAAGTCACACCCCACAGAGCATGAGGACAGCAACACAATTAGACCCAACCAAATCATGAGAAAACAAAAAGATAATTACTTGACACATTGGAAAGAATTTACAAAAAAATTGTGCAAACTAGAATGCTATTTGGCCCTAATCAGAGAGTACACAGTGGCAGAATTCCTGATCACTGTGACTGACACAAAATTAAGGAAATCTTTGACTATGTAAGGCTCAGTGAGCATAGCCTTGCTATTGAGAAAGGCGGCCGTAGGCAGACCTGGCTCCCAAGAGAAGACAGGCTATGTGCTCACTGCCCACAAAATGAGGTGGAAACTGAGCTGCACTTCCTAACTTATATATGACCATGAACTGAGACCCTCGTACCCCCCCCCCCCCCCCCCCCCCCCCCCACACACACACACACAAATACTCACCAGTACACTGTCCAGAAAAGGTGAAGTTGACAGTCGTTGTGGATTTGAACCCAGGTAGACACTGACAGTAGAAGCTCCCCGGTGTGTTGTAACACTTGGCATTACTTCCACAGGTTGGGGTACTGTCCCACTCTTTACACTCATCTGTATCATCACATTGTTTTCTTGTTTTGAATATGAAGCCCAGGCCGCAATCTCTGGCCTCTAGGTTCCCCAGTAGAGTGAAATGAAGACCTGTGAGGAGAGAGAGAGAGAGAGAGAGAGAGAGGGAGAGGGAGAGGGAGAGAAGAGAGTCAATTAACCAGACAACCACTTTAAGCGTAGGCCCTTTAAAGACAATGTGTACATCCCAAATGACACCATATTCCTATATAGTGCACCATTAATCAAAAGATGTTCACTATAGGTAATAGGGTGCCATTTGGGACACATACAATATATCATTTAGTGATCGCCATGGGATATAGGACTACTGGTAATGCTGAGCCTGTTATTGGTCCAGAATGTATTCTTTCTGATGTCACAGTGGAAAGTGTTCCAACAAGAAGGAACCGATCAACAAAACCATGTGGGATTGTTACTCAACATCACATTCATTTATGGCTTAAAGCCTTCAGATTGAACTCTGGACTTCGAAGCCAGTTCCACTATTTATTTTTATTCTTCCTGAAATCAGGTAATGATTTAAGAACTCTCATTTTCATTGCAAAGTGAATTTCGTTTGGAGTAAAAAATGTTTCTGTTGCTAAACATTTTGCAACTGTTTACAACTGTTTGCTACGGTCTTCATCTGAATGAACAGGCCTACAACCCAGGATGGAATTTACGCATTTTGTGCACTTGTCTGCCAGGCTGGTAGATTATTACAGGCCCGAGTCCAAAATATGTGCCATGAAATATTTCAGAATACAAAATGTCAACACCACAGTACTCTGGACCTCGTTGGGATGCTACTGTACTATAGGCCCATGGGTTTAATCACCAGTATAATACTGGTTCTCCTCATTGCATATATACAGTCTATTCCACAGGCAACTGTACTATAGGCCCATGGGTATAATCACCAGTATAATACTGGTTCTCCACATTGCATATATACAGTCTATTCCACAGGCTACTGTACTATAGGCCCATGGGTTTAATCACCAGTATAATACTGGTTCTCCACATTGCATATATACAGTCTATTCCACAGGCTACTGTACTATAGGCCCAAGGGTTTAATCACCAGTATAATACTGGTTCTCCACATTGCATATATACAGTCTATTCCACAGGCTACTGTACTATAGGCCCATGGGTATAATCACCAGTATAATACTGGTTCTCCTCATTGCATATATACAGTCTATTCCACAGGCTACTGTACTATAGGCCCATGGGTATAATCACCAGTATAATACTGGTTCTCCTCATTGCATATATACAGTCTATTCCACAGGCTACTGTACTATAGGCCCATGGGTTTAATCACCAGTATAATACTGGTTCTCCACATTGCATATATACAGTCTATTCCACAGGCTACTGTACTATAGGCCCATGGGCCTATAGCAAATTACTATTCATTTTATAGTTGTTAAAAGTTGATAATTAGTCACTTCAGAAATGCCATGTTGAAGGCAAGAGGTTTTCTCTATTTGTTATTTTGAGAATAAAGATTCAAGAGCTCTGTGTTATTTTGAGTTAATTATATTGGAATTTTGCTGTTGTTAATGTTAATTAATTTACATATTATGCTGATTAATTTCTTAATATAATTCCATTACTTATTAGGGTAATATTGTGATACACTGAATTTTAGAGAGTATTGTCACGTCTCTGGTTAATACTCAGTGTTCACCCCCTATTTCTTCACGTTATTGTGCTCAGAAGGTTTAAAGTTTGTCTGGAAGCAAGTCGTGGCTGGTTTTCATTCTGTAGTCTGTAATTGCCTGTAGACTTTGCCACATACGTCTCATGTCTGAGCTGTTGAACTGCGACTCCACTTTGCCCCAATACCGACATTTCTCTTGTTTGATTGCCTTGTGGAGGGAATGACTACTCTGTTAAATGCAGTGGATTTGATTTGTTTTACCCTTATTTTACCAGGTAAATTGACTGAGAACATGTTCTCATTTACAGAAACAGCCTGGTGAAGAGTTACAGGGGAGAGGAGATGAATGAGCCAAATGTAATGATGATACTAATGATGATGATAGTAGTTATAACGATGATGATGATGATGATGATGATGATGATGATAGTAGTGATAATGATGACGATGATAGTGATGATGGTGATGGTGATGATGATGATAGTGATAGTAGTGATTATAGTGATGATGATAGTAGTGATGATGGTGATGATGATGATAGTAGTGATGATGATGATAGTAGTGATGATGGTGATGATGATGATAGTAGTGATGATGATGATAGTAGTGATGATGATGATGATGATAGTAGTGATGATGATGATAGTAGTGATGATGGTGATGATGATGATGATAGTAGTGATGATGATGATAGTAGTGATGCTGGTGATGATGATGATAGTAGTGATGATGATGATGATGATAGTAGTGATGATATGATGATGATGATGATGATGATGATGATGATGATGATGATGATGATGATGATGATGATGATGATGATGATAGTAGTGATGATGATGATTTAAAACAAATATGTATATATATTTTTTATTTATCCGTTATTCTACCAGGTACGTTCACAGAGAACACGTTCTCATTTACAGCAACGACCTGGGGAATAGTTACAGGGGAGAGGAGGGGGATTATTAGGTGACCGTGATGGTTTGAGGGCCAGATTGGGAATTTAGCCAGGACACCGGGACAAACACCCCTACTCTTACGATAAGTGCCATCGGAGCTTTAATGACCTCAGAGAGACACCCGTTTAACATCCCATCCGAAAGACGGCACCCTACACAGGGCAGTGTCCCCAATCGCTGCCTTGGGGTTTTGGGATTTTATTAAAAAAATTTGACCGGAATGCTTCCTACTGGCCCTCCAACACCACTTCCAGCAGCATCTGGTCTCCCATCCAGGGACTTACTG
>NW_022264153.1:0-7500 GCF_002021735.2 Oncorhynchus kisutch | reverse complement strand
ATCTACTGTATAGAATGTGAAGTAGGACAGAAGACATTAGAGAAGGGATCTACTGTATAGAATGTGAAGTAGGACAGAAGACATTAGAGAAGGGATCTACTGTATAGAATGTGAAGTAGGACAGAAGACATTAGAGAAGGGATCTACTGTATAGAATGTGAAGTAGGACAGAAGACATTAGAGAAGGGATCTACTCTATAGAATGTGAGGTAGGACAGAAGACATTAGAGAAGGGATCTACTGTATAGAATGTGAAGTAGGACAGAAGACATTAGAGAAGGGATCTACTGTATAGAATGTGAAGTAGGACAGAAGACATTAGAGAAGGGATCTACTGTATAGAATGTGAAGTAGGACAGAAGTCATTAGAGAAGGGATCTCAGGGTGGACACTCACCATGGTCTGAGTAGGCCTCAACACATTCAGGTTCGACACAACTGACCTGCACATCCTGCTATCATGGATCTATATGATTCATATCACTGTGTGAATGTGGATGTCTTTACAAAAGGTTAGCAACACACAGACACATGCAAACACACACACACATACATATACATGTACACACACACAAACACACACACAGACACATGCAAACACAAACACACAGACACATGCAAACACAAAACAAACACACACACACACACACTAATGCCACTATTATTCTGTTGTATTGAAGTTTTTAGTCCCAGAGGCTCGGTCTTGGTGTGTGTGTGTGTGTTTGTGTTTGCATGTGTGTGTGTGTGTGTTTTCTGTGTGTCTGTGTGTGTCTGTGTGTTGTGTGTGTGTGTGTGTGTGTCTGTTTGCATGGTGTGTGTGTGTGTGTGTGTGTGTGTGTGTGTGTGTGTGTGTGTGTATGTTTCTGTGTGTGTGTTTGTGTTTGCGTGTGTGTGTGTGTGTGTGTGTGTGTGTGTGTGTGTGTGTATGTTTCTGTGTGTGTGTGTGTGTGTGTATGTTTCTGTGTGTGTGTGTGTGTGTGTGTGTATGTTTCTGTGTGTGTGTGTGTGTGTGTGTGTGTGTGTATGTTTCTGTGTGTGTGTGTGTGTGTGTGTGTGTGTGTATGTTTCTGTGTGTGTGTGTGTGTGTGTGGTGTGTGTGTGTATGTTTCTGTGTGTGTGTTTGTGTTTGCGTGTGTGTGTGTGTGTGTGTGTGTGTATGTTTCTGTGTGTGTGTGTGTGTGTGTGTGTGTGTGTGAATGTTTTCTGTGTGTGTGTGTGTGTGTGTGTGTGTGTGTGTGTGTGTGTGTGTGTGTGTGTGTATGTTTCTGTGTGTGTGTGTGTGTGTGTGTGTGTGTGTGTGTGTGTGTGTGTGTGTGTGTGTGTGGTGTGTGTGTGTGGTAAGAAGACATCTACAGTAGGTTATTTGTAGCAACGTTTTATTGTGGCTAAAGCTACCGAAACATACCCACTCTCTCTCACACACACACACACACACACACACACACACACACACACACACACACACTACAGAGTACACAGTCAAGTACAACACTAAGTGCTTACATTCAGAACGGTGTTGATAAAGGACATGAAAATGGTACGTTCTCTAAAAAGTATAAAATACACAACTTGTCGAAGTAAAAGTGCAACAGAATAGAATATAAAACACACAACATTGAATGTAGACGTTGTTTAGATTGTTTTAAGACTCTACTGAATCTCCATGGTTACTCTGAGACCAAGTTCTAGGGTGGAACCTTAAAGGGGCAGTCTGGGATTTAAAAAGCAACTAACAGGTCATCCCATCACTTGTTGTGGTTAACAGCTGAGGGATGGGCCTGGATAGATTTAACCACTCTCAACATCACAGATGGATCTCTGGATGCAAGGACTGACCATCCATGGGATCAACATGATACTTTTAACCATGTTTTAAACCTTTACATTGTGGACAAACAATGGAGTGAAAACAAGCTTATAGTTGGGGTACTGATGGGGAACGACTGTTGACCTGGTCACAAGGCAGTTTTAAATTATATTCTACAATGTTCTGATGGGGAACGACTGTTGACCTGGTCACAAGGCAGTTTTAAATTATATTCTACAATGTTCTGATGGGGAACGACTGTTGACCTGGTCACAAGGCAGTTTTAAATTATATTCTACAATGTTCTGATGGGGAACGACTGTTGACCTGGTCACAAGGCAGTTTTAAATTATTTTCTACAATGTTCTGATGGGGAACGACTGTTGACCTGGTCACAAGGCAGTTTTAAGTTATATTCTACATGAACCAAGAGCAATAAATCAATAATTTAAAAGTTAAAAAAACTGGATATACCAATCCTGGATAGCCCTTTAAGTTAGGTTTTGGGTTGGATAAGCTGATCCTAGATCTGTGCCTAAGGACAACCTCTACTGAACTGTACAGTACATTTACTGTGTTCTGGTCCTAGATCTGTGCCTAAGGACCTCTACAATGGCAGAACTGTACAGTAATTTACTGTATTCTGATCCTAGATCTGTGCCTAAGGACCTCTACAATGGCAGAACTGTACAGTACATTGTTACTCCTTTATTCCTAAACCTATACAACTATTGAAACCACTTTAACCCAACACCTAGAAACCTCGTCAAGCTGTTCGGATCTCTTGGCATAGCGGCTAATTTGTTAGGTTAACAGTTGCCTTACCTAAGTTTAAGTCCAGGTCAGGATTGCTACACTATATTTCATTGGCCAGTGATAAGGTGGAGTTTTAATGTTTTAAGGTGGAGCCATGAGTGACCAATCCCAGTTGGAGAATCCGGATTTCCTGTTTTTTCCCTCCTGATTGTGGAAATCTTACCACTGGGATTTCTGAAATCCTGTTGATAAAGGCTGTGCTTTTCTTTCAGAAACAAGGACATTTCTAAGTGACCCCAAGCTTTTTAACAGTAGTAGAGGTACATAGAGGTGTCCATGGTAACACTTGATAATAACTATCACGAATAAACCTTTTAACGATTTATAAACGATTCACAATTATATTTGTAAAAATGTATAAGAATGTGTAAATATTACCAGCTTTCCATTCATAAAAAATGTACAACATTTATAATAATTTATAAACATGTATATTCATTTATAAAGACTTATTCTTAAATGTTATTTAAAAAAGTGTTAAAGATCAATACACATTTACAGTATAACAGTATAACAGTCCATTAGGTCACAACTAACACAAATCTTCACTTAATGTTTTTCTAAATCCCTTTGGATTTAATCGTGTAGAAAAGTCACCATATCCTTGTTCCCTTGGTAATAAATATGACTATAAATCTATCACATTCATGTAGAGGAAGAAAGCTTCTGTTCATCACGTTTATGGTTTCATCCAAGTGGTGGAAAATAGTACCTTTCTTTTGTGGTTGTGAAATTGGATGACATAAATATCATATAGATTCCTATTGGATGACATAAATATCATATAGATTCCTATTGGATGACATGAAGATCATGTAACTTCTGATTGGATGACATAAATATCATATAGATTCCTATTGGATGACATGAAGATCGTGTAACTTCTGATTGGATGACATAAAGACCATATGGATTCCTATTGGATGACATGAAGATCATATAATTTCTAATTGGATGACATAAAGATCATACTCATTCCTATTGGATGACATGAAGATCATATAACTTCTGATTGGATAACCTAATGCTTGATAAGAGTGGTTAATTAACATCAAGTTTGATATGAAGTGTCTAATCAGGGATGGAACTGAAGGATTTTGGGTACTGGCCAACCTGGCTAGTGGACTACCATTTTTACTATCCGGCGGGCTAGTTGGACACATTTTCTGCTAACCTGGTCTGAAATGTACTATCCTCGGGCTGAGTGTTTCTGGTGTGTCACTCTCTGGCCAAGATACTAAATCAGAAACACTTCCCATTTCTACAATATATCTTAACCACACCGCTAAACACAAATATTTGTTTTCATAAATGTTTACGATATTGACCATTTTGACTTTACAGTTTGAACATCTAGTGGGAACCTTTGTCATGGGAGGAGGGGTAAAGAGGTGCATTATGGGGGTTTGGTGACGTCATATCTGCGACTCCCCCGTGTTCTCTGCGCTCCTTGACCCCTAGGACAGACAAAGGTCAAAGGACAGAGGTTAAATTAATGAAAGTGGTTTATATGTGTGTGTGTGTGTGCGTGTGTGTGCGCGTGTGTGGGTTTGTGTGTGTCTGTGTGTGTGTACCTGGGATTGGCTGGAAGAAGGGTTGGTAGTGCTGACCTCTGAGTATCTCTTCTTCTGTGGTGTGCAGATACAAGACAGCAGCTTGCAATACTCCTCTCTCACCTGATGAGGGCAGCAAAGCACAGTGTTACACACACACACAAACACACAACACACACACTACACACACACACACACACACACCATACCGTTTTGTTCAGTAGGCAGTGCATGATGAACAGCAGTGCTCCCTGTAGAGAGTTGAGGATAGTGAAGAGATATGTCATGACCACTGTCCCCTCCTCTTGGAACTGGAACACTCCAAATATCCACATAGTACCCAACACACACAGCTGGGCCACTGCTGTCACTGTGAACACCCCTGGAGAGAGAGAGGGAGGAGGAGGGAATGAGGGGGGGGGGGGGGGGGGGAGGGAGGGAGGAGGGAGGGAGGGAGGGAGGGAGGGAGGGAGGGGTGGAGGGAGGAGAATGAGTGAAAGGAAGTATGAAGGAGGGGAAGGGGAGGAAGGAGATGGTGGAGAGAGGGAGAAGAAGGAGGTTAGGGGGGGAAGGAGGGGGAGAACAGGGGGGAGGGAGATGGAGGACAAGGACGAGAGAGGGAGGAGGAGGAGGGGGAAGGAAGGAGGTAGGGAGGGTACAGAAGAAGGATGGTAAGAGGAGGAGAGAAAAGAAGGAGGAGGAGGGAGAGAGGGAGGAGAAGTGGGAGAGCTAAATAGTTGTTTTCTAACTCCATGTGGCTCACATAGAGAGGTTTCTCTCCTAAATAAAGGAATATTGGATTTTTGTTAATAACACCTGTTTATGCACATTGCTCCACATCATTATACACCCTGCTCTACCATTGCTATTCCAATCTAATCCCCATCATTAATAAAACACACTCCCCCATCATTAATAACACCCGCTCCCCTATCATTAATACCCCACTCACCATCATTAATTTACAACAACTGATCCCCCATCATTAATACACCTATCCACATCATTAATAACACCTGCTCACCATCATTAATAACATCTGCTCCCAAATAATTAATAACACTGACTCCACATTACTAACACACACTCCCCATCATTAAAACTCCTAATACCCATCCTACTAACAGCTACGCCCCCATCAGCAATTACCACCTACCCACATCTTTTTATGCACCAATTGCTCCCGAACGTTATTAGCACCTGCTCCAAATCATTATGCCACCTGCTTCCCATCGTTATGCACACCTGCTCCCCATCGTTATGCCACCCTGCTCCCCATCGTATGCACACCTGCTCCCCATCGTTATGCACACCTGCTCCCCATCGTTATGCACATCTACTCCCCATCGTTATGCACATCTACTCCCCATCGTTATGCACATCTACTCCCCATCGTTATGCACACCTACTCCCCATCGTTATGCACATCTACTCCCCATCGTTATGCACATCTACTCCCCATCGTTATTAGCACCTTATTAGTTCAGTACGCTGCTCCTGTTGTGTTTATCTGCTTGTTCTCATTATTAAACACTCCTTCTGCACCTGCTTCCTGACTCCTAGTGTATAGGTTACGCGCTCTCTCTCTCTCTCTCTCTCTCTCTCTCTCTCTCTCTCTCTCTCTCTCTCTCTTCTCTCTCCTAGTGTATAGGTTACTCTCTCTCTCTCTCTCTCTCTCTCCTAGTGTATAGGTTACACTCTGTCTCTCTCTCTCTCTAGTGTATAGGTTACACTCTCTCTCTCTCTCTCTCTCTCTCTCTCTCTCCTAGTGTATAGGTTACACTCTCTCTCTCTCTCCTAGTGTATAGGTTACACTCTCTCTCTCTCTCTCCTAGTGTATAGGTTACACTCTCTCTCTCTCTCTCTCCTAGTGTATAGGTTATGCTCTCTCTCTCTCTCCTAGTGTATAGGTTACACTCTCTCTCTCTCTCTCTCTCTCCTAGTGTATAGGTTACACTCTCTCTCTCTCTCTCTCTCTAGTGTATAGGTTACACTCTCTCTCTCTCTCTCTCCTAGTGTATAGGTTACACTCTCTCTCTCCTAGTGTATAGGTTACGCTCTCTCTCTCTCTCCTAGTGTATAGGTTACGCTCTCTCTCTCTCCTAGTGTATAGGTTACACTCTCTCTCTCTCTCTCTCCTAGTGTATAGGTTACACTCTCTCTCTCAGTGTATAGGTTACACTCTCTCTCTCAGTGTATAGGTTACACTCTCTCTCTCAGTGTATAGGTTACACTCTCTCTCTCAGTGTATAGGTTACACTCTCTCTCTCAGTGTATAGGTTACACTCTCTCTCTCCTAGTGTATAGGTTACACTCTCTCTCTCTCTCAGTGTATAGGTTACACTCTCTCTCTCAGTGTATAGGTTACACTCTTTCTCTCAGTGAATAGGTTACACTCTCTCTCTCTCAGTGTATAGGTTACACCTCTCTCTCAGTGTATAGGTTACACTCTCTCTCTCTCAGTGTATAGGTTACACTCTCTCTCTCAGTGTATAGGTTACACTCTCTCTCTCTCAGTGTATAGGTTACACTCTCTCTCTCAGTGTATAGGTTACACTCTCTCTCTCTCAGTGTATAGGTTACACTCTCTCTCTCTCAGTGTATAGGTTACACTCTCTCTCTCAGTGTATAGGTTAAACTATCTCTCTCGGTGTATAGGTTACACTTCTCTCTCTCAGTGTATAGGTTACACTCTCTCTCTCTCAGTGTATAGGTTACACTCTCTCTCTCAGTGTATAGGTTACACTCTCTCTCTCAGTGTATAGGTTACACTCTCTCTCTCTCAGTGTATAGGTTACATCTCTCTCTCAGTGTATAGGTTACACTCTCTCTCCTCAGTGTATAGGTACACTCTCTCTCTCAGTGTATAGGTTACTCTCTCTCTCTCAGTGTATAGGTTACACTCTCTCTCTCTCAGTGTATAGGTTACACTCTCTCCTCTCAGTGTATAAGGTTACACTCCCTCTCTCAGTGTATAGGGTTAACTCTCTCTCTCAGTGTATAGGTTACACTCTCTCTCAGTGTATAGGTTACACTCTCTCTTCTCAGTGTATAGGTTACACTCTCTCTCTCTCAGTGTATAGGTTACACTCTCTCTCAGTGTATAGGTTACACTCTCTCTCTCTCAGTGTATAGGTTACACTCTCTCTTCTCAGTGTATAGGTTACCACTCTCTCTCTCAGTGTATAGGTTACACTCTCTCTCTCAGTGTATAGGTTACACTCTCTCTCTTCAGTGTATAGGTTACACTCTCTCTCTCAGTGTATAGGTTACACTCTCTCTCTGATCTATCTCTCTCTATCAGTGTATAGGTTACACTCTCTCT
>NW_022264152.1:0-34087 GCF_002021735.2 Oncorhynchus kisutch | reverse complement strand
AGAATCTGTTGTTCCGTGTATTGAAATCTGTTGTTCGTGTGTATGAATCTGTTGTTCGTTAGTATTGTATTGAATCTGTTGTTCCGTGTGTTTGAATCTGTTGTTCCGTGTATTGAATCTGTTGTTCCGTGTATTGAATCTGTTGTTCCGTGTATCAGACGGGTGTGTTTGTGTCCGTGTATTGAATCTGTTGGTTCCGTGTATTGAATCTGTTGTTCAACGCAATGCATTGTTGGGTCTAATAGCAGTAAGGCACCAAAATAAATGGATCAAATCATTTTTGAATATCTTTTTTTTATACTTCAATGGGTTTTAAAATTCCAAATCAAATAGCTAAATGATCCTCGTTATGACCTTCTTAAAACAATTCCTCATAGCTTAGTAGAACCCCCGGCTAAGACAGAGCTTAGACTTTGATTGTTTAAACATGTGCATGTTTTTCTCCTCTGATTTAAAAAACTGATTTAAGAGGTGTGTGGCAGATTTCAAAACGATTCTGTGGTAGGATACACATGAGTGTCCTCGGTGAACTTGTACTTTCTCGCCAAAGGACGCCATCTAGGAGGATACTCTTCCGTTAGCCTACTAACGAATTGACAGATTCCTCAACCACTTATCGGTTTCCAGATCATGGAAGAGAGAGGACAGAGGATGGCCTTTTGCCCAAAGACAAAACCCCATGGTGAGGAGAGGAAGTCCAGTGTCTGGCAGTGGGAGAGTATGGCACGAGATAGAACTGGGACGACATTCTGCACATTTCTCATCGATGAAACATTCGATCTCAATACAGTTTTCTTTTCCCAAAACATGAATCTGTTATGAACAGAGTGGATAAGTAGAATCTGTTATGAACAGAGTGGATAAGTAGAATCTGTTATGAACAGAGTGGATATGTAGACTGTTATGAACAGAGTGGATATGTAGAATCTGTTATGAACAGAGTGGATAAGTAGACTGTTATGAACAGAGTGGATAAGTAGACTGTTATGAACAGAGTGGATAAGTAGACTCTGTTATGAACAGAGTGGATAAGTAGACTCTGTTATGAACAGAGTGGATAAGTAGACTCTGTTATGAACAGAGATGGTAGGTCCTTGTCTGTGGCTCGTGGATTGGTAGATCGGTGTACATGACAGAGTCTAGGATCCTCGGTCATGATCGACAGCGGATATGTAGAATCTGTTTATGAACAGAGTGGATAAGTAGAATCTCTGTTATGAACAGAGTGGATAAGTAGACTCTGTATGAACAGAGTGGAAAGTAGACTCTGTTATGAACCAGTGGATATGTAGACTGTTATGACGAGAGTGGATATGTAGATCTGTTATGAACAGAGTGGATAGTAGACTGTTATGAACAGAGTGGATAAGTAGACTGTTATGACAGAGTGGATACGTAGACTGTCTGCACAGAGTGGAACAGTAGACTCTGTTATGCAGGTGGAAGCCTGTATGAACAGAGTGGATAAGTAGACTCTTGTTATGACAGAGTGGATAAGTAGCCCTGTTTCTTATGATACAGAGTGGATAAGTAGACTCTGTTATGAACAGAGTGGATAAGTAGACTCTGTTATGACAGCGTGGATAAGTAAGACTCTGTTATGAACAGAGTGGATAAGTAGACTCTGTTATGAACAGAGTGGATATGTAGACTCTGTTATGAACAGAGTGGATAAGTAGACTGTTATGAACAGAGTGGATAAGTAGACTGTTATGAACAGAGTGGATAAGTAGACTCTGTTATGAACAGAGTGGATAAGTAGACTCTGTTATGAACAGAGTGGATAAGTAGACTCTGTTATGAACAGAGTGGATAAGTAGACTCTGTTATGAACAGAGTGGATAAGTAGACTCTGTTATGAACAGAGTGGATAAGTAGAATCTGTTATGACAGAGTGGATAAGTAGAATCTGTTATCAACAGAGTGGATAAGTAGACTCTTATGAACAGAGTGGATAAGTAGAATCTGTTATGAACAGAGTGGATAAGTAGACTCTTATGAACAGAGTGGATAAGTAGAATCTGTTATGAACAGAGTGGATAAGTAGAATCTGTTATGAACAGAGTGGATAAGTAGATCTGTTATGAACAGAGTGGATAAGTAGATCTGTTATGAACAGAGTGGATAAGTAGAATCTGTTATGAACAGAGTGGATAAGTAGAATCTGTTATGAACAGAGTGGATAAGTAGAATCTGTTATGAACAGAGTGGATAAGTAGAATCTGTTATGAACAGAGTGGATAAGTAGAATCTGTTATGAACAGAGTGGATAGTAGAATCTGTTATGAACAGAGTGGATAAGTAGAACTGTTATGAACAGAGTGGATAAGTAGAATCTGTTATGAACAGAGTGGATAAGTAGAACTGTTATGAACAGAGTGGATAAGTAGAATCTGTTATGAACAGAGTGGATAAGTAGAACTCTGTTATGAACAGAGTGGATAAGTAGAATCTGTTATGAACAGAGTGGATAAGTAGACTGTTATGAACAGAGTGGATAGTAGAATCTGTTATGAACAGAGTGGATAAGTAGAATGTTATGAACAGAGTGGATAAGTAGAACTCTGTTATGAACAGAGTGGATAAGTAGAATCTGTTATGAACCTGTCTCTTATACACATCTAGATGTGTATAAGAGACAGGTTATGAACAGAGTGGATAAGTAGACTCTGTTATGAACAGAGTGGATAGTAGACTCTGTTATGAACAGAGTGGATATGTAGAATCTGTTATGAACAGAGTGGATAAGTAGACTGTTATGAACAGAGTGGATAAGTAGACTGTTATGAACAGAGTGGATAAGTAGACTCTGTTATGAACAGAGTGGATAAGTAACTCTGTTATGAACAGAGTGGATAAGTAGAATCTGTTATGAACAGAGTGGATAAGTAGAATCTGTTATGAACAGAGTGGATAAGTAGACTCTGTTATGAACAGAGTGGATAAGTAGAATCTGTTATGAACAGAGTGGATAAGTAGAATCTGTTATGAACAGAGTGGATAAGTAGAATCTGTTATGAACAGAGTGGATAAGTAGATTTCTGTTATGAACAGAGTGGATAAGTAGAATCTGTTATGAACAGAGTGGATAAGTAGACTCTGTTATGAACAGAGTGGATAAGTAGAATCTGTTATGAACAGAGTGGATAAGTAGAATCTGTTATGAACAGAGTGGATAAGTAGAATCTGTTATGAACAGAGTGGATAAGTAGAATCTGTTATGAACAGAGTGGATAAGTAGAATCTGTTATGAACAGAGTGGATAAGTAGAATCTGTTATGAACAGAGTGGATAAGTAGAATCTGTTATGAACAGAGTGGATAAGTAGAATCTGTTATGAACAGAGTGGATAAGTAGACTGTTATGAACAGAGTGGATGTAGGATCTGTTATGAACAGAGTGGATAAGTAGAATCTGTTATGAACAGAGTGGATAAGTAGATCTGTTATGAACAGAGTGGATAAGTAGACTGTTATGAACAGAGTGGATATGTAGAATCTGTTATGAACAGAGTGGATAAGTAGACTCTGTTATGAACAGAGTGGATAAGTAGACTCTGTTATGAACAGAGTGGATAAGTAGACTCTGTTATGAACAGAGTGGATAAGTAGAGACTCTGTTATGAACAGAGTGGATAAGTAGAATCTGTTATGAACAGAGTGGATAAGTAGACTCTGTTATGAACAGAGTGGATAAGTAGACTCTGTTATGAACAGAGTGGATAAGTAATCTGTTATGAACAGAGTGGATAAGTAGACTCTGTTATGAACAGAGTGGATAAGTAGATCTGTTATGAACAGAGTGGATAAGTAGAATCTGTTATGAACAGAGTGGATAAGTAGAATCTGTTATGAACAGAGTGGATAAGTAGAATCTGTTATGAACAGAGTGGATAAGTAGACTCTGTTATGAACAGAGTGGATAAGTAGATCTGTTATGAACAGAGTGGATAAGTAGACTGTTATGAACAGAGTGGATAAGTAGACTCTGTTATGAACAGAGTGGATAAGTAGACTCTGTTATGAACAGAGTGGATAAGTAGAATCTGTTATGAACAGAGTGGATAAGTAGACTCTGTTATGAACAGAGTGGATAAGTAGAATCTGTTATGAACAGAGTGGATAAGTAGAATCTGTTATGAACAGAGTGGATAAGTAGATCTGTTATGAACAGAGTGGATAAGTAGATCTGTTATGAACAGAGTGGATAAGTAGACTCTGTTATGAACAGAGTGGATAAGTAGACTGTTATGAACAGAGTGGATAAGTAGACTCTGTTATGAACAGAGTGGATAAGTAGACTCTGTTATGAACAGAGTGGATAAGTAGAATCTGTTATGAACAGAGTGGATAAGTAGAATCTGTTATGAACAGAGTGGATAAGTAGAATCTGTTATGAACAGAGTGGATAAGTAGACTGTTATGAACAGAGTGGATAAGTAGACTCTGTTATGAACAGAGTGGATAAGTAGACTGTTATGAACAGAGTGGATAAGTAGAATCTGTTATGAACAGAGTGGATAAGTAGATCTGTTATGAACAGAGTGGATAAGTAGAATCTGTTATGAACAGAGTGGATAAGTAGACTCTGTTATGAACAGAGTGGATAAGTAGACTCTGTTATGAACAGAGTGGATAAGTAGACTCTGTTATGAACAGAGTGGATAAGTAGACTCTGTTATGAACAGAGTGGATAAGTAGAATCTGTTATGAACAGAGTGGATAAGTAGAATCTGTTATGAACAGAGTGGATAAGTAGAATCTGTTATGAACAGAGTGGATAAGTAGAATCTGTTATGAACAGAGTGGATAAGTAGACTCTGTTATGAACAGAGTGGATAAGTAGATCTGTTATGAACAGAGTGGATAAGTAGAATCTGTTATGAACAGAGTGGATAAGTAGAATCTGTTATGAACAGAGTGGATAAGTAGAATCTGTTATGAACAGAGTGGATAAGTAGACTGTTATGAACAGAGTGGATATGTAGAATCTGTTATGAACAGAGTGGATAAGTAGACTGTTATGAACAGAGTGGATAAGTAGACTCTGTTATGAACAGAGTGGATAAGTAGACTCTGTTATGAACAGAGTGGATAAGTAGAATCTGTTATGAACAGAGTGGATAAGTAGAATCTGTTATGAACAGAGTGGATAAGTAGAATCTGTTATGAACAGAGTGGATAAGTAGACTCTGTTATGAACAGAGTGGATAAGTAGAATCTGTTATGAACAGAGTGGATAAGTAGAATCTGTTATGAACAGAGTGGATAAGTAGAATCTGTTATGAACAGAGTGGATAAGTAGAATCTGTTATGAACAGAGTGGATAAGTAGAATCTGTTATGAACAGAGTGGATAAGTAGAATCTGTTATGAACAGAGTGGATAAGTAGAATCTGTTATGAACAGAGTGGATAAGTAGACTCTGTTATGAACAGAGTGGATAAGTAGACTCTGTTATGAACAGAGTGGATAAGTAGACTCTGTTATGAACAGAGTGGATAAGTAGACTCTGTTATGAACAGAGTGGATATGTAGACTGTTATGAACAGAGTGGATATGTAGAATCTGTTATGAACAGAGTGGATAAGTAGATCTGTTATGAACAGAGTGGATAAGTAGACTGTTATGAACAGAGTGGATAAGTAGACTCTGTTATGAACAGAGTGGATAAGTAGACTATGTTATGAACAGAGTGGATAAGTAGACTCTGTTATGAACAGAGTGGATAAGTAGAATCTGTTATGAACAGAGTGGATAAGTAGAATCTGTTATGAACAGAGTGGATAAGTAGAATCTGTTATGAACAGAGTGGATAAGTAGAATCTGTTATGAACAGAGTGGATAAGTAGACTGTTATGAACAGAGTGGATAAGTAGAATCTGTTATGAACAGAGTGGATAAGTAGAATCTGTTATGAACAGAGTGGATAAGTAGAATCTGTTATGAACAGAGTGGATAAGTAGACTCTGTTATGAACAGAGTGGATAAGTAGAATCTGTTATGAACAGAGTGGATAAGTAGACTCTGTTATGAACAGAGTGGATAAGTAGACTGTTATGAACAGAGTGGATAAGTAGAATCTGTTATGAACAGAGTGGATAAGTAGATCTGTTATGAACAGAGTGGATAAGTAGACTGTTATGAACAGAGTGGATAAGTAGACTCTGTTATGAACAGAGTGGATAAGTAGACTCTGTTATGAACAGAGTGGATAAGTAGACTCTGTTATGAACAGAGTGGATAAGTAGACTCTGTTATGAACAGAGTGGATAAGTAGACTCTGTTATGAACAGAGTGGATAAGTAGAATCTGTTATGAACAGAGTGGATAAGTAGAATCTGTTATGAACAGAGTGGATAAGTAGAATCTGTTATGAACAGAGTGGATAAGTAGAATCTGTTATGAACAGAGTGGATAAGTAGAATCTGTTATGAACAGAGTGGATAAGTAGATTTCTGTTATGAACAGAGTGGATAAGTAGAATCTGTTATGAACAGAGTGGATAAGTAGAATCTGTTATGAACAGAGTGGATAAGTAGAATCTGTTATGAACAGAGTGGATAAGTAGAATCTGTTATGAACAGAGTGGATAAGTAGACTCTGTTATGAACAGAGTGGATAAGTAGACTCTGTTATGAACAGAGTGGATATGTAGACTGTTATGAACAGAGTGGATATGTAGAATCTGTTATGAACAGAGTGGATAAGTAGACTGTTATGAACAGAGTGGATAAGTAGACTGTTATGAACAGAGTGGATAAGTAGACTCTGTTATGAACAGAGTGGATAAGTAGACTGTTATGAACAGAGTGGATAAGTAGACTGTTATGAACAGAGTGGATAAGTAGACTCTGTTATGAACAGAGTGGATAAGTAGACTCTGTTATGAACAGAGTGGATAAGTAGACTCTGTTATGAACAGAGTGGATAAGTAGACTCTGTTATGAACAGAGTGGATAAGTAGACTCTGTTATGAACAGAGTGGATATGTAGAATCTGTTATGAACAGAGTGGATAAGTAGACTGTTATGAACAGAGTGGATAAGTAGACTGTTATGAACAGAGTGGATAAGTAGACTCTGTTATGAACAGAGTGGATAAGTAGACTCTGTTATGAACAGAGTGGATAAGTAGACTCTGTTATGAACAGAGTGGATAAGTAGACTCTGTTATGAACAGAGTGGATAAGTAGACTCTGTTATGAACAGAGTGGATAAGTAGAATCTGTTATGAACAGAGTGGATAAGTAGAATCTGTTATGAACAGAGTGGATAAGTAGACTGTTATGAACAGAGTGGATAAGTAGAATCTGTTATGAACAGAGTGGATAAGTAGACTGTTATGAACAGAGTGGATAAGTAGAATCTGTTATGAACAGAGTGGATAAGTAGAATCTGTTATGAACAGAGTGGATAAGTAGAATCTGTTATGAACAGAGTGGATAAGTAGAATCTGTTATGAACAGAGTGGATAAGTAGAATCTGTTATGAACAGAGTGGATAAGTAGAATCTGTTATGAACAGAGTGGATAAGTAGAATCTGTTATGAACAGAGTGGATAAGTAGAATCTGTTATGAACAGAGTGGATAAGTAGAATCTGTTATGAACAGAGTGGATAAGTAGAATCTGTTATGAACAGAGTGGATAAGTAGAATCTGTTATGAACAGAGTGGATAAGTAGACTCTGTTATGAACAGAGTGGATAAGTAGACTGTTATGAACAGAGTGGATAAGTAGAATCTGTTATGAACAGAGTGGATAAGTAGACTCTGTTATGAACAGAGTGGATAAGTAGACTCTGTTATGAACAGAGTGGATAAGTAGACTGTTATGAACAGAGTGGATAAGTAGAATCTGTTATGAACAGAGTGGATAAGTAGACTGTTATGAACAGAGTGGATAAGTAGACTCTGTTATGAACAGAGTGGATAAGTAGACTCTGTTATGAACAGAGTGGATAAGTAGACTCTGTTATGAACAGAGTGGATAAGTAGACTCTGTTATGAACAGAGTGGATAAGTAGACTCTGTTATGAACAGAGTGGATAAGTAGACTCTGTTATGAACAGAGTGGATAAGTAGAATCTGTTATGAACAGAGTGGATAAGTAGAATCTGTTATGAACAGAGTGGATAAGTAGAATCTGTTATGAACAGAGTGGATAAGTAGAATCTGTTATGAACAGAGTGGATAAGTAGAATCTGTTATGAACAGAGTGGATAAGTAGACTGTTATGAACAGAGTGGATAAGTAGAATCTGTTATGAACAGAGTGGATAAGTAGACTGTTATGAACAGAGTGGATAAGTAGAATCTGTTATGAACAGAGTGGATAAGTAGAATCTGTTATGAACAGAGTGGATAAGTAGAATCTGTTATGAACAGAGTGGATAAGTAGAATCTGTTATGAACAGAGTGGATAAGTAGAATCTGTTATGAACAGAGTGGATAAGTAGAATCTGTTATGAACAGAGTGGATAAGTAGAATCTGTTATGAACAGAGTGGATAAGTAGAATCTGTTATGAACAGAGTGGATAAGTAGAATCTGTTATGAACAGAGTGGATAAGTAGAATCTGTTATGAACAGAGTGGATAAGTAGACTCTTATGAACAGAGTGGATAAGTAGAATCTGTTATGAACAGAGTGGATAAGTAGAATCTGTTATGAACAGAGTGGATAAGTAGAATCTGTTATGAACAGAGTGGATAAGTAGAATCTGTTATGAACAGAGTGGATAAGTAGAATCTGTTATGAACAGAGTGGATAAGTAGACTCTGTTATGAACAGAGTGGATAAGTAGACTGTTATGAACAGAGTGGATATGTAGAATCTGTTATGAACAGAGTGGATAAGTAGACTGTTATGAACAGAGTGGATAAGTAGACTGTTATGAACAGAGTGGATAAGTAGACTCTGTTATGAACAGAGTGGATAAGTAGACTCTGTTATGAACAGAGTGGATAAGTAGACTCTGTTATGAACAGAGTGGATAAGTAGACTCTGTTATGAACAGAGTGGATAAGTAGACTCTGTTATGAACAGAGTGGATAAGTAGAATCTGTTATGAACAGAGTGGATAAGTAGAATCTGTTATGAACAGAGTGGATAAGTAGAATCTGTTATGAACAGAGTGGATAAGTAGAATCTGTTATGAACAGAGTGGATAAGTAGAATCTGTTATGAACAGAGTGGATAAGTAGACTCTTATGAACAGAGTGGATAAGTAGAATCTGTTATGAACAGAGTGGATAAGTAGAATCTGTTATGAACAGAGTGGATAAGTAGAATCTGTTATGAACAGAGTGGATAAGTAGAATCTGTTATGAACAGAGTGGATAAGTAGACTCTGTTATGAACAGAGTGGATAAGTAGACTCTGTTATGAACAGAGTGGATATGTAGACTGTTATGAACAGAGTGGATATGTAGAATCTGTTATGAACAGAGTGGATAAGTAGACTGTTATGAACAGAGTGGATAAGTAGACTGTTATGAACAGAGTGGATAAGTAGACTCTGTTATGAACAGAGTGGATAAGTAGACTGTTATGAACAGAGTGGATAAGTAGACTGTTATGAACAGAGTGGATAAGTAGACTCTGTTATGAACAGAGTGGATAAGTAGACTCTGTTATGAACAGAGTGGATAAGTAGACTCTGTTATGAACAGAGTGGATAAGTAGACTCTGTTATGAACAGAGTGGATAAGTAGACTCTGTTATGAACAGAGTGGATATGTAGAATCTGTTATGAACAGAGTGGATAAGTAGACTCTGTTATGAACAGAGTGGATAAGTAGACTCTGTTATGAACAGAGTGGATAAGTAGACTCTGTTATGAACAGAGTGGATAAGTAGACTCTGTTATGAACAGAGTGGATATGTAGACTGTTATGAACAGAGTGGATATGTAGAATCTGTTATGAACAGAGTGGATAAGTAGACTGTTATGAACAGAGTGGATAAGTAGACTGTTATGAACAGAGTGGATAAGTAGACTCTGTTATGAACAGAGTGGATAAGTAGACTGTTATGAACAGAGTGGATAAGTAGACTGTTATGAACAGAGTGGATAAGTAGACTCTGTTATGAACAGAGTGGATAAGTAGACTCTGTTATGAACAGAGTGGATAAGTAGACTCTGTTATGAACAGAGTGGATAAGTAGACTCTGTTATGAACAGAGTGGATAAGTAGACTCTGTTATGAACAGAGTGGATAAGTAGAATCTGTTATGAACAGAGTGGATAAGTAGACTGTTATGAACAGAGTGGATAAGTAGATCTGTTATGAACAGAGTGGATAAGTAGACTCTGTTATGAACAGAGTGGATAAGTAGACTGTTATGAACAGAGTGGATAAGTAGACTCTGTTATGAACAGAGTGGATAAGTAGAATCTGTTATGAACAGAGTGGATAAGTAGACTCTGTTATGAACAGAGTGGATAAGTAGAATCTGTTATGAACAGAGTGGATAAGTAGAATCTGTTATGAACAGAGTGGATAAGTAGACTCTGTTATGAACAGAGTGGATAAGTAGAATCTGTTATGAACAGAGTGGATAAGTAGATCTGTTATGAACAGAGTGGATAAGTAGAATCTGTTATGAACAGAGTGGATAAGTAGAATCTGTTATGAACAGAGTGGATAAGTAGAATCTGTTATGAACAGAGTGGATAAGTAGAATCTGTTATGAACAGAGTGGATAAGTAGAATCTGTTATGAACAGAGTGGATAAGTAGAATCTGTTATGAACAGAGTGGATAAGTAGAATCTGTTATGAACAGAGTGGATAAGTAGAATCTGTTATGAACAGAGTGGATAAGTAGAATCTGTTATGAACAGAGTGGATAAGTAGAATCTGTTATGAACAGAGTGGATAAGTAGAATCTGTTATGAACAGAGTGGATAAGTAGACTCTGTTATGAACAGAGTGGATAAGTAGACTGTTATGAACAGAGTGGATAAGTAGAATCTGTTATGAACAGAGTGGATAAGTAGACTCTGTTATGAACAGAGTGGATAAGTAGACTCTGTTATGAACAGAGTGGATAAGTAGACTGTTATGAACAGAGTGGATAAGTAGAATCTGTTATGAACAGAGTGGATAAGTAGACTGTTATGAACAGAGTGGATAAGTAGACTCTGTTATGAACAGAGTGGATAAGTAGACTCTGTTATGAACAGAGTGGATAAGTAGACTCTGTTATGAACAGAGTGGATAAGTAGACTCTGTTATGAACAGAGTGGATAAGTAGACTCTGTTATGAACAGAGTGGATAAGTAGACTCTGTTATGAACAGAGTGGATAAGTAGAATCTGTTATGAACAGAGTGGATAAGTAGAATCTGTTATGAACAGAGTGGATAAGTAGAATCTGTTATGAACAGAGTGGATAAGTAGAATCTGTTATGAACAGAGTGGATAAGTAGAATCTGTTATGAACAGAGTGGATAAGTAGACTGTTATGAACAGAGTGGATAAGTAGAATCTGTTATGAACAGAGTGGATAAGTAGACTGTTATGAACAGAGTGGATAAGTAGAATCTGTTATGAACAGAGTGGATAAGTAGAATCTGTTATGAACAGAGTGGATAAGTAGAATCTGTTATGAACAGAGTGGATAAGTAGAATCTGTTATGAACAGAGTGGATAAGTAGAATCTGTTATGAACAGAGTGGATAAGTAGAATCTGTTATGAACAGAGTGGATAAGTAGAATCTGTTATGAACAGAGTGGATAAGTAGAATCTGTTATGAACAGAGTGGATAAGTAGAATCTGTTATGAACAGAGTGGATAAGTAGAATCTGTTATGAACAGAGTGGATAAGTAGACTGTTATGAACAGAGTGGATAAGTAGATCTGTTATGAACAGAGTGGATAAGTAGAATCTGTTATGAACAGAGTGGATAAGTAGAATCTGTTATGAACAGAGTGGATAAGTAGATCTGTTATGAACAGAGTGGATAAGTAGAATCTGTTATGAACAGAGTGGATAAGTAGAATCTGTTATGAACAGAGTGGATAAGTAGACTCTGTTATGAACAGAGTGGATAAGTAGAATCTGTTATGAACAGAGTGGATAAGTAGAATCTGTTATGAACAGAGTGGATAAGTAGAATCTGTTATGAACAGAGTGGATAAGTAGACTGTTATGAACAGAGTGGATAAGTAGAATCTGTTATGAACAGAGTGGATAAGTAGACTCTGTTATGAACAGAGTGGATAAGTAGAATCTGTTATGAACAGAGTGGATAAGTAGAATCTGTTATGAACAGAGTGGATAAGTAGAATCTGTTATGAACAGAGTGGATAAGTAGAATCTGTTATGAACAGAGTGGATAAGTAGAATCTGTTATGAACAGAGTGGATAAGTAGAATCTGTTATGAACAGAGTGGATAAGTAGAATCTGTTATGAACAGAGTGGATAAGTAGAATCTGTTATGAACAGAGTGGATAAGTAGAATCTGTTATGAACAGAGTGGATAAGTAGAATCTGTTATGAACAGAGTGGATAAGTAGAATCTGTTATGAACAGAGTGGATAAGTAGAATCTGTTATGAACAGAGTGGATAAGTAGATTTCTGTTATGAACAGAGTGGATAAGTAGAATCTGTTATGAACAGAGTGGATAAGTAGAATCTGTTATGAACAGAGTGGATAAGTAGAATCTGTTATGAACAGAGTGGATAAGTAGACTGTTATGAACAGAGTGGATAAGTAGAATCTGTTATGAACAGAGTGGATAAGTAGATCTGTTATGAACAGAGTGGATAAGTAGATCTGTTATGAACAGAGTGGATAAGTAGACTCTGTTATGAACAGAGTGGATAAGTAGACTCTGTTATGAACAGAGTGGATAAGTAGACTCTGTTATGAACAGAGTGGATAAGTAGACTCTGTTATGAACAGAGTGGATAAGTAGACTCTGTTATGAACAGAGTGGATAAGTAGAATCTGTTATGAACAGAGTGGATAAGTAGAATCTGTTATGAACAGAGTGGATAAGTAGAATCTGTTATGAACAGAGTGGATAAGTAGAATCTGTTATGAACAGAGTGGATAAGTAGAATCTGTTATGAACAGAGTGGATAAGTAGACTGTTATGAACAGAGTGGATAAGTAGAATCTGTTATGAACAGAGTGGATAAGTAGAATCTGTTATGAACAGAGTGGATAAGTAGAATCTGTTATGAACAGAGTGGATAAGTAGAATCTGTTATGAACAGAGTGGATAAGTAGAATCTGTTATGAACAGAGTGGATAAGTAGAATCTGTTATGAACAGAGTGGATAAGTAGAATCTGTTATGAACAGAGTGGATAAGTAGAATCTGTTATGAACAGAGTGGATAAGTAGAATCTGTTATGAACAGAGTGGATAAGTAGAATCTGTTATGAACAGAGTGGATAAGTAGAATCTGTTATGAACAGAGTGGATAAGTAGAATCTGTTATGAACAGAGTGGATAAGTAGACTGTTATGAACAGAGTGGATAAGTAGACTGTTATGAACAGAGTGGATAAGTAGAATCTGTTATGAACAGAGTGGATAAGTAGAATCTGTTATGAACAGAGTGGATAAGTAGATTTCTGTTATGAACAGAGTGGATAAGTAGAATCTGTTATGAACAGAGTGGATAAGTAGAATCTGTTATGAACAGAGTGGATAAGTAGATCTGTTATGAACAGAGTGGATAAGTAGAATCTGTTATGAACAGAGTGGATAAGTAGAATCTGTTATGAACAGAGTGGATAAGTAGACTCTGTTATGAACAGAGTGGATAAGTAGACTCTGTTATGAACAGAGTGGATAAGTAGACTCTGTTATGAACAGAGTGGATAAGTAGAATCTGTTATGAACAGAGTGGATAAGTAGACTCTGTTATGAACAGAGTGGATAAGTAGATCTGTTATGAACAGAGTGGATAAGTAGAATCTGTTATGAACAGAGTGGATAAGTAGAATCTGTTATGAACAGAGTGGATAAGTAGAGACTGTTATGAACAGAGTGGATAAGTAGAATCTGTTATGAACAGAGTGGATAAGTAGATCTGTTATGAACAGAGTGGATAAGTAGAATCTGTTATGAACAGAGTGGATAAGTAGAATCTGTTATGAACAGAGTGGATAAGTAGAATCTGTTATGAACAGAGTGGATAAGTAGAATCTGTTATGAACAGAGTGGATAAGTAGAATCTGTTATGAACAGAGTGGATAAGTAGAATCTGTTATGAACAGAGTGGATAAGTAGAATCTGTTATGAACAGAGTGGATAAGTAGAATCTGTTATGAACAGAGTGGATAAGTAGAATCTGTTATGAACAGAGTGGATAAGTAGAATCTGTTATGAACAGAGTGGATAAGTAGACTGTTATGAACAGAGTGGATAAGTAGATCTGTTATGAACAGAGTGGATAAGTAGAATCTGTTATGAACAGAGTGGATAAGTAGATCTGTTATGAACAGAGTGGATAAGTAGACTCTGTTATGAACAGAGTGGATAAGTAGAATCTGTTATGAACAGAGTGGATAAGTAGACTCTGTTATGAACAGAGTGGATAAGTAGAATCTGTTATGAACAGAGTGGATAAGTAGAATCTGTTATGAACAGAGTGGATAAGTAGAATCTGTTATGAACAGAGTGGATAAGTAGAATCTGTTATGAACAGAGTGGATAAGTAGACTGTTATGAACAGAGTGGATAAGTAGAATCTGTTATGAACAGAGTGGATAAGTAGAATCTGTTATGAACAGAGTGGATAAGTAGAATCTGTTATGAACAGAGTGGATAAGTAGAATCTGTTATGAACAGAGTGGATAAGTAGAATCTGTTATGAACAGAGTGGATAAGTAGAATCTGTTATGAACAGAGTGGATAAGTAGAATCTGTTATGAACAGAGTGGATAAGTAGAATCTGTTATGAACAGAGTGGATAAGTAGAATCTGTTATGAACAGAGTGGATAAGTAGAATCTGTTATGAACAGAGTGGATAAGTAGAATCTGTTATGAACAGAGTGGATAAGTAGAATCTGTTATGAACAGAGTGGATAAGTAGAATCTGTTATGAACAGAGTGGATAAGTAGATCTGTTATGAACAGAGTGGATAAGTAGAATCTGTTATGAACAGAGTGGATAAGTAGAATCTGTTATGAACAGAGTGGATAAGTAGACTCTGTTATGAACAGAGTGGATAAGTAGATCTGTTATGAACAGAGTGGATAAGTAGAATCTGTTATGAACAGAGTGGATAAGTAGATCTGTTATGAACAGAGTGGATAAGTAGATCTGTTATGAACAGAGTGGATAAGTAGACTCTGTTATGAACAGAGTGGATAAGTAGATCTGTTATGAACAGAGTGGATAAGTAGACTCTGTTATGAACAGAGTGGATAAGTAGATCTGTTATGAACAGAGTGGATAAGTAGACTCTGTTATGAACAGAGTGGATAAGTAGAATCTGTTATGAACAGAGTGGATAAGTAGAATCTGTTATGAACAGAGTGGATAAGTAGAATCTGTTATGAACAGAGTGGATAAGTAGAATCTGTTATGAACAGAGTGGATAAGTAGAATCTGTTATGAACAGAGTGGATAAGTAGATCTGTTATGAACAGAGTGGATAAGTAGAATCTGTTATGAACAGAGTGGATAAGTAGATCTGTTATGAACAGAGTGGATAAGTAGAATCTGTTATGAACAGAGTGGATAAGTAGAATCTGTTATGAACAGAGTGGATAAGTAGAATCTGTTATGAACAGAGTGGATAAGTAGAATCTGTTATGAACAGAGTGGATAAGTAGAATCTGTTATGAACAGAGTGGATAAGTAGAATCTGTTATGAACAGAGTGGATAAGTAGAATCTGTTATGAACAGAGTGGATAAGTAGAATCTGTTATGAACAGAGTGGATAAGTAGAATCTGTTATGAACAGAGTGGATAAGTAGAATCTGTTATGAACAGAGTGGATAAGTAGACTGTTATGAACAGAGTGGATAAGTAGAATCTGTTATGAACAGAGTGGATAAGTAGAATCTGTTATGAACAGAGTGGATAAGTAGAATCTGTTATGAACAGAGTGGATAAGTAGAATCTGTTATGAACAGAGTGGATAAGTAGAATCTGTTATGAACAGAGTGGATAAGTAGACTCTGTTATGAACAGAGTGGATAAGTAGACTGTTATGAACAGAGTGGATAAGTAGAATCTGTTATGAACAGAGTGGATAAGTAGATCTGTTATGAACAGAGTGGATAAGTAGACTGTTATGAACAGAGTGGATAAGTAGATCTGTTATGAACAGAGTGGATAAGTAGACTCTGTTATGAACAGAGTGGATAAGTAGACTCTGTTATGAACAGAGTGGATAAGTAGAATCTGTTATGAACAGAGTGGATAAGTAGAATCTGTTATGAACAGAGTGGATAAGTAGAATCTGTTATGAACAGAGTGGATAAGTAGAATCTGTTATGAACAGAGTGGATAAGTAGAATCTGTTATGAACAGAGTGGATAAGTAGAATCTGTTATGAACAGAGTGGATAAGTAGAATCTGTTATGAACAGAGTGGATAAGTAGATCTGTTATGAACAGAGTGGATAAGTAGAATCTGTTATGAACAGAGTGGATAAGTAGAATCTGTTATGAACAGAGTGGATAAGTAGAATCTGTTATGAACAGAGTGGATAAGTAGAATCTGTTATGAACAGAGTGGATAAGTAGAATCTGTTATGAACAGAGTGGATAAGTAGAATCTGTTATGAACAGAGTGGATAAGTAGATCTGTTATGAACAGAGTGGATAAGTAGAATCTGTTATGAACAGAGTGGATAAGTAGATCTGTTATGAACAGAGTGGATAAGTAGATCTGTTATGAACAGAGTGGATAAGTAGAATCTGTTATGAACAGAGTGGATAAGTAGACTGTTATGAACAGAGTGGATAAGTAGATCTGTTATGAACAGAGTGGATAAGTAGACTCTGTTATGAACAGAGTGGATAAGTAGACTCTGTTATGAACAGAGTGGATAAGTAGACTCTGTTATGAACAGAGTGGATAAGTAGACTCTGTTATGAACAGAGTGGATAAGTAGACTCTGTTATGAACAGAGTGGATAAGTAGAATCTGTTATGAACAGAGTGGATAAGTAGATCTGTTATGAACAGAGTGGATAAGTAGATCTGTTATGAACAGAGTGGATAAGTAGAATCTGTTATGAACAGAGTGGATAAGTAGAATCTGTTATGAACAGAGTGGATAAGTAGAATCTGTTATGAACAGAGTGGATAAGTAGAATCTGTTATGAACAGAGTGGATAAGTAGAATCTGTTATGAACAGAGTGGATAAGTAGAATCTGTTATGAACAGAGTGGATAAGTAGAATCTGTTATGAACAGAGTGGATAAGTAGACTGTTATGAACAGAGTGGATAAGTAGAATCTGTTATGAACAGAGTGGATAAGTAGATCTGTTATGAACAGAGTGGATAAGTAGAATCTGTTATGAACAGAGTGGATAAGTAGAATCTGTTATGAACAGAGTGGATAAGTAGAATCTGTTATGAACAGAGTGGATAAGTAGAATCTGTTATGAACAGAGTGGATAAGTAGAATCTGTTATGAACAGAGTGGATAAGTAGAATCTGTTATGAACAGAGTGGATAAGTAGAATCTGTTATGAACAGAGTGGATAAGTAGAATCTGTTATGAACAGAGTGGATAAGTAGAATCTGTTATGAACAGAGTGGATAAGTAGAATCTGTTATGAACAGAGTGGATAAGTAGAATCTGTTATGAACAGAGTGGATAAGTAGAATCTGTTATGAACAGAGTGGATAAGTAGAATCTGTTATGAACAGAGTGGATAAGTAGAATCTGTTATGAACAGAGTGGATAAGTAGAATCTGTTATGAACAGAGTGGATAAGTAGATCTGTTATGAACAGAGTGGATAAGTAGAATCTGTTATGAACAGAGTGGATAAGTAGAATCTGTTATGAACAGAGTGGATAAGTAGAATCTGTTATGAACAGAGTGGATAAGTAGAATCTGTTATGAACAGAGTGGATAAGTAGAATCTGTTATGAACAGAGTGGATAAGTAGAATCTGTTATGAACAGAGTGGATAAGTAGAATCTGTTATGAACAGAGTGGATAAGTAGAATCTGTTATGAACAGAGTGGATAAGTAGAATCTGTTATGAACAGAGTGGATAAGTAGAATCTGTTATGAACAGAGTGGATAAGTAGAATCTGTTATGAACAGAGTGGATAAGTAGAATCTGTTATGAACAGAGTGGATAAGTAGAATCTGTTATGAACAGAGTGGATAAGTAGAATCTGTTATGAACAGAGTGGATAAGTAGAATCTGTTATGAACAGAGTGGATAAGTAGAATCTGTTATGAACAGAGTGGATAAGTAGAATCTGTTATGAACAGAGTGGATAAGTAGAATCTGTTATGAACAGAGTGGATAAGTAGAATCTGTTATGAACAGAGTGGATAAGTAGAATCTGTTATGAACAGAGTGGATAAGTAGAATCTGTTATGAACAGAGTGGATAAGTAGAATCTGTTATGAACAGAGTGGATAAGTAGAATCTGTTATGAACAGAGTGGATAAGTAGAATCTGTTATGAACAGAGTGGATAAGTAGAATCTGTTATGAACAGAGTGGATAAGTAGAATCTGTTATGAACAGAGTGGATAAGTAGAATCTGTTATGAACAGAGTGGATAAGTAGAATCTGTTATGAACAGAGTGGATAAGTAGAATCTGTTATGAACAGAGTGGATAAGTAGAATCTGTTATGAACAGAGTGGATAAGTAGAATCTGTTATGAACAGAGTGGATAAGTAGAATCTGTTATGAACAGAGTGGATAAGTAGAATCTGTTATGAACAGAGTGGATAAGTAGAATCTGTTATGAACAGAGTGGATAAGTAGATCTGTTATGAACAGAGTGGATAAGTAGAATCTGTTATGAACAGAGTGGATAAGTAGAATCTGTTATGAACAGAGTGGATAAGTAGAATCTGTTATGAACAGAGTGGATAAGTAGAATCTGTTATGAACAGAGTGGATAAGTAGAATCTGTTATGAACAGAGTGGATAAGTAGAATCTGTTATGAACAGAGTGGATAAGTAGAATCTGTTATGAACAGAGTGGATAAGTAGAATCTGTTATGAACAGAGTGGATAAGTAGAATCTGTTATGAACAGAGTGGATAAGTAGAATCTGTTATGAACAGAGTGGATAAGTAGAATCTGTTATGAACAGAGTGGATAAGTAGAATCTGTTATGAACAGAGTGGATAAGTAGAATCTGTTATGAACAGAGTGGATAAGTAGAATCTGTTATGAACAGAGTGGATAAGTAGAATCTGTTATGAACAGAGTGGATAAGTAGATCTGTTATGAACAGAGTGGATAAGTAGAATCTGTTATGAACAGAGTGGATAAGTAGAATCTGTTATGAACAGAGTGGATAAGTAGAATCTGTTATGAACAGAGTGGATAAGTAGAATCTGTTATGAACAGAGTGGATAAGTAGAATCTGTTATGAACAGAGTGGATAAGTAGAATCTGTTATGAACAGAGTGGATAAGTAGAATCTGTTATGAACAGAGTGGATAAGTAGATCTGTTATGAACAGAGTGGATAAGTAGATCTGTTATGAACAGAGTGGATAAGTAGAATCTGTTATGAACAGAGTGGATAAGTAGAATCTGTTATGAACAGAGTGGATAAGTAGAATCTGTTATGAACAGAGTGGATAAGTAGACTCTGTTATGAACAGAGTGGATAAGTAGACTCTGTTATGAACAGAGTGGATAAGTAGAATCTGTTATGAACAGAGTGGATAAGTAGAATCTGTTATGAACAGAGTGGATAAGTAGAATCTGTTATGAACAGAGTGGATAAGTAGAATCTGTTATGAACAGAGTGGATAAGTAGAATCTGTTATGAACAGAGTGGATAAGTAGAATCTGTTATGAACAGAGTGGATAAGTAGAATCTGTTATGAACAGAGTGGATAAGTAGAATCTGTTATGAACAGAGTGGATAAGTAGAATCTGTTATGAACAGAGTGGATAAGTAGAATCTGTTATGAACAGAGTGGATAAGTAGAATCTGTTATGAACAGAGTGGATAAGTAGAATCTGTTATGAACAGAGTGGATAAGTAGAATCTGTTATGAACAGAGTGGATAAGTAGAATCTGTTATGAACAGAGTGGATAAGTAGACTGTTATGAACAGAGTGGATAAGTAGAATCTGTTATGAACAGAGTGGATAAGTAGAATCTGTTATGAACAGAGTGGATAAGTAGAATCTGTTATGAACAGAGTGGATAAGTAGAATCTGTTATGAACAGAGTGGATAAGTAGAATCTGTTATGAACAGAGTGGATAAGTAGAATCTGTTATGAACAGAGTGGATAAGTAGAATCTGTTATGAACAGAGTGGATAAGTAGAATCTGTTATGAACAGAGTGGATAAGTAGAATCTGTTATGAACAGAGTGGATAAGTAGAATCTGTTATGAACAGAGTGGATAAGTAGAATCTGTTATGAACAGAGTGGATAAGTAGAATCTGTTATGAACAGAGTGGATAAGTAGAATCTGTTATGAACAGAGTGGATAAGTAGAATCTGTTATGAACAGAGTGGATAAGTAGAATCTGTTATGAACAGAGTGGATAAGTAGAATCTGTTATGAACAGAGTGGATAAGTAGAATCTGTTATGAACAGAGTGGATAAGTAGAATCTGTTATGAACAGAGTGGATAAGTAGAATCTGTTATGAACAGAGTGGATAAGTAGAATCTGTTATGAACAGAGTGGATAAGTAGAATCTGTTATGAACAGAGTGGATAAGTAGAATCTGTTATGAACAGAGTGGATAAGTAGAATCTGTTATGAACAGAGTGGATAAGTAGAATCTGTTATGAACAGAGTGGATAAGTAGAATCTGTTATGAACAGAGTGGATAAGTAGAATCTGTTATGAACAGAGTGGATAAGTAGAATCTGTTATGAACAGAGTGGATAAGTAGAATCTGTTATGAACAGAGTGGATAAGTAGAATCTGTTATGAACAGAGTGGATAAGTAGAATCTGTTATGAACAGAGTGGATAAGTAGAATCTGTTATGAACAGAGTGGATAAGTAGAATCTGTTATGAACAGAGTGGATAAGTAGAATCTGTTATGAACAGAGTGGATAAGTAGAATCTGTTATGAACAGAGTGGATAAGTAGAATCTGTTATGAACAGAGTGGATAAGTAGAATCTGTTATGAACAGAGTGGATAAGTAGAATCTGTTATGAACAGAGTGGATAAGTAGAATCTGTTATGAACAGAGTGGATAAGTAGAATCTGTTAT
The DNA here is from genome assembly GCF_002021735.2 of Oncorhynchus kisutch. Lineage (NCBI taxonomy): Eukaryota > Metazoa > Chordata > Actinopteri > Salmoniformes > Salmonidae > Oncorhynchus > Oncorhynchus kisutch. The sequence goes on along the minus strand of NW_022264152.1, from coordinate 12,705 downwards.
GAACAGAGTGGATAAGTAGAATCTGTTATGAACAGAGTGGATAAGTAGAATCTGTTATGAACAGAGTGGATAAGTAGAATCTGTTATGAACAGAGTGGATAAGTAGAATCTGTTATGAACAGAGTGGATAAGTAGAATCTGTTATGAACAGAGTGGATAAGTAGAATCTGTTATGAACAGAGTGGATAAGTAGAATCTGTTATGAACAGAGTGGATAAGTAGAATCTGTTATGAACAGAGTGGATAAGTAGAATCTGTTATGAACAGAGTGGATAAGTAGAATCTGTTATGAACAGAGTGGATAAGTAGAATCTGTTATGAACAGAGTGGATAAGTAGAATCTGTTATGAACAGAGTGGATAAGTAGAATCTGTTATGAACAGAGTGGATAAGTAGAATCTGTTATGAACAGAGTGGATAAGTAGAATCTGTTATGAACAGAGTGGATAAGTAGAATCTGTTATGAACAGAGTGGATAAGTAGAATCTGTTATGAACAGAGTGGATAAGTAGAATCTGTTATGAACAGAGTGGATAAGTAGAATCTGTTATGAACAGAGTGGATAAGTAGAATCTGTTATGAACAGAGTGGATAAGTAGAATCTGTTATGAACAGAGTGGATAAGTAGATCTGTTATGAACAGAGTGGATAAGTAGAATCTGTTATGAACAGAGTGGATAAGTAGAATCTGTTATGAACAGAGTGGATAAGTAGAATCTGTTATGAACAGAGTGGATAAGTAGAATCTGTTATGAACAGAGTGGATAAGTAGAATCTGTTATGAACAGAGTGGATAAGTAGAATCTGTTATGAACAGAGTGGATAAGTAGAATCTGTTATGAACAGAGTGGATAAGTAGAATCTGTTATGAACAGAGTGGATAAGTAGAATCTGTTATGAACAGAGTGGATAAGTAGAATCTGTTATGAACAGAGTGGATAAGTAGAATCTGTTATGAACAGAGTGGATAAGTAGAATCTGTTATGAACAGAGTGGATAAGTAGAATCTGTTATGAACAGAGTGGATAAGTAGAATCTGTTATGAACAGAGTGGATAAGTAGAATCTGTTATGAACAGAGTGGATAAGTAGAATCTGTTATGAACAGAGTGGATAAGTAGAATCTGTTATGAACAGAGTGGATAAGTAGAATCTGTTATGAACAGAGTGGATAAGTAGAATCTGTTATGAACAGAGTGGATAAGTAGAATCTGTTATGAACAGAGTGGATAAGTAGAATCTGTTATGAACAGAGTGGATAAGTAGAATCTGTTATGAACAGAGTGGATAAGTAGAATCTGTTATGAACAGAGTGGATAAGTAGAATCTGTTATGAACAGAGTGGATAAGTAGAATCTGTTATGAACAGAGTGGATAAGTAGAATCTGTTATGAACAGAGTGGATAAGTAGAATCTGTTATGAACAGAGTGGATAAGTAGAATCTGTTATGAACAGAGTGGATAAGTAGAATCTGTTATGAACAGAGTGGATAAGTAGAATCTGTTATGAACAGAGTGGATAAGTAGAATCTGTTATGAACAGAGTGGATAAGTAGAATCTGTTATGAACAGAGTGGATAAGTAGAATCTGTTATGAACAGAGTGGATAAGTAGAATCTGTTATGAACAGAGTGGATAAGTAGAATCTGTTATGAACAGAGTGGATAAGTAGAATCTGTTATGAACAGAGTGGATAAGTAGAATCTGTTATGAACAGAGTGGATAAGTAGAATCTGTTATGAACAGAGTGGATAAGTAGAATCTGTTATGAACAGAGTGGATAAGTAGAATCTGTTATGAACAGAGTGGATAAGTAGAATCTGTTATGAACAGAGTGGATAAGTAGAATCTGTTATGAACAGAGTGGATAAGTAGAATCTGTTATGAACAGAGTGGATAAGTAGAATCTGTTATGAACAGAGTGGATAAGTAGAATCTGTTATGAACAGAGTGGATAAGTAGAATCTGTTATGAACAGAGTGGATAAGTAGAATCTGTTATGAACAGAGTGGATAAGTAGAATCTGTTATGAACAGAGTGGATAAGTAGAATCTGTTATGAACAGAGTGGATAAGTAGAATCTGTTATGAACAGAGTGGATAAGTAGAATCTGTTATGAACAGAGTGGATAAGTAGAATCTGTTATGAACAGAGTGGATAAGTAGAATCTGTTATGAACAGAGTGGATAAGTAGAATCTGTTATGAACAGAGTGGATAAGTAGAATCTGTTATGAACAGAGTGGATAAGTAGAATCTGTTATGAACAGAGTGGATAAGTAGAATCTGTTATGAACAGAGTGGATAAGTAGAATCTGTTATGAACAGAGTGGATAAGTAGAATCTGTTATGAACAGAGTGGATAAGTAGAATCTGTTATGAACAGAGTGGATAAGTAGAATCTGTTATGAACAGAGTGGATAAGTAGAATCTGTTATGAACAGAGTGGATAAGTAGAATCTGTTATGAACAGAGTGGATAAGTAGAATCTGTTATGAACAGAGTGGATAAGTAGAATCTGTTATGAACAGAGTGGATAAGTAGAATCTGTTATGAACAGAGTGGATAAGTAGAATCTGTTATGAACAGAGTGGATAAGTAGAATCTGTTATGAACAGAGTGGATAAGTAGAATCTGTTATGAACAGAGTGGATAAGTAGAATCTGTTATGAACAGAGTGGATAAGTAGAATCTGTTATGAACAGAGTGGATAAGTAGAATCTGTTATGAACAGAGTGGATAAGTAGAATCTGTTATGAACAGAGTGGATAAGTAGAATCTGTTATGAACAGAGTGGATAAGTAGAATCTGTTATGAACAGAGTGGATAAGTAGAATCTGTTATGAACAGAGTGGATAAGTAGAATCTGTTATGAACAGAGTGGATAAGTAGAATCTGTTATGAACAGAGTGGATAAGTAGAATCTGTTATGAACAGAGTGGATAAGTAGAATCTGTTATGAACAGAGTGGATAAGTAGAATCTGTTATGAACAGAGTGGATAAGTAGAATCTGTTATGAACAGAGTGGATAAGTAGAATCTGTTATGAACAGAGTGGATAAGTAGAATCTGTTATGAACAGAGTGGATAAGTAGAATCTGTTATGAACAGAGTGGATAAGTAGAATCTGTTATGAACAGAGTGGATAAGTAGAATCTGTTATGAACAGAGTGGATAAGTAGAATCTGTTATGAACAGAGTGGATAAGTAGAATCTGTTATGAACAGAGTGGATAAGTAGAATCTGTTATGAACAGAGTGGATAAGTAGAATCTGTTATGAACAGAGTGGATAAGTAGAATCTGTTATGAACAGAGTGGATAAGTAGAATCTGTTATGAACAGAGTGGATAAGTAGAATCTGTTATGAACAGAGTGGATAAGTAGAATCTGTTATGAACAGAGTGGATAAGTAGAATCTGTTATGAACAGAGTGGATAAGTAGAATCTGTTATGAACAGAGTGGATAAGTAGAATCTGTTATGAACAGAGTGGATAAGTAGAATCTGTTATGAACAGAGTGGATAAGTAGAATCTGTTATGAACAGAGTGGATAAGTAGAATCTGTTATGAACAGAGTGGATAAGTAGAATCTGTTATGAACAGAGTGGATAAGTAGAATCTGTTATGAACAGAGTGGATAAGTAGAATCTGTTATGAACAGAGTGGATAAGTAGAATCTGTTATGAACAGAGTGGATAAGTAGAATCTGTTATGAACAGAGTGGATAAGTAGAATCTGTTATGAACAGAGTGGATAAGTAGAATCTGTTATGAACAGAGTGGATAAGTAGAATCTGTTATGAACAGAGTGGATAAGTAGAATCTGTTATGAACAGAGTGGATAAGTAGAATCTGTTATGAACAGAGTGGATAAGTAGAATCTGTTATGAACAGAGTGGATAAGTAGAATCTGTTATGAACAGAGTGGATAAGTAGAATCTGTTATGAACAGAGTGGATAAGTAGAATCTGTTATGAACAGAGTGGATAAGTAGAATCTGTTATGAACAGAGTGGATAAGTAGAATCTGTTATGAACAGAGTGGATAGTAGAATCTGTTATGAACAGAGTGGATAAGTAGAATCTGTTATGAACAGAGTGGATAAGTAGAATCTGTTATGAACAGAGTGGATAAGTAGAATCTGTTATGAACAGAGTGGATAAGTAGAATCTGTTATGAACAGAGTGGATAAGTAGATCTGTTATGAACAGAGTGGATAAGTAGAATCTGTTATGAACAGAGTGGATAAGTAGAATCTGTTATGAACAGAGTGGATAAGTAGAATCTGTTATGAACAGAGTGGATAAGTAGAATCTGTTATGAACAGAGTGGATAAGAGATGTGTTATGAACAGAGTGGATAAGTAGACTCTGTTATGAACAGAGTGGATAAGTAGAATCTGTTATGAACAGAGTGGATAAGTAGAATCTGTTATGAACAGAGTGGATAAGTAGAATCTGTTATGAACAGAGTGGATAAGTAGAATCTGTTATGAACAGAGTGGATAAGTAGAATCTGTTATGAACAGAGTGGATAAGTAGATCTGTTATGAACAGAGTGGATAAGTAGAATCTGTTATGAACAGAGTGGATAAGTAGAATCTGTTATGAACAGAGTGGATAAGTAGAATCTGTTATGAACAGAGTGGATAAGTAGAATCTGTTATGAACAGAGTGGATAAGTAGAATCTGTTATGAACAGAGTGGATAAGTAGAATCTGTTATGAACAGAGTGGATAAGTAGAATCTGTTATGAACAGAGTGGATAAGTAGAATCTGTTATGAACAGAGTGGATAAGTAGAATCTGTTATGAACAGAGTGGATAAGTAGAATCTGTTATGAACAGAGTGGATAAGTAGAATCTGTTATGAACAGAGTGGATAAGTAGAATCTGTTATGAACAGAGTGGATAAGTAGAATCTGTTATGAACAGAGTGGATAAGTAGAATCTGTTATGAACAGAGTGGATAAGTAGAATCTGTTATGAACAGAGTGGATAAGTAGAATCTGTTATGAACAGAGTGGATAAGTAGAATCTGTTATGAACAGAGTGGATAAGTAGAATCTGTTATGAACAGAGTGGATAAGTAGAATCTGTTATGAACAGAGTGGATAAGTAGAATCTGTTATGAACAGAGTGGATAAGTAGAATCTGTTATGAACAGAGTGGATAAGTAGACTCTGTTATGAACAGAGTGGATAAGTAGAATCTGTTATGAACAGAGTGGATAAGTAGAATCTGTTATGAACAGAGTGGATAAGTAGAATCTGTTATGAACAGAGTGGATAAGTAGAATCTGTTATGAACAGAGTGGATAAGTAGAATCTGTTATGAACAGAGTGGATAAGTAGAATCTGTTATGAACAGAGTGGATAAGTAGAATCTGTTATGAACAGAGTGGATAAGTAGAATCTGTTATGAACAGAGTGGATAAGTAGAATCTGTTATGAACAGAGTGGATAAGTAGAATCTGTTATGAACAGAGTGGATAAGTAGAATCTGTTATGAACAGAGTGGATAAGTAGAATCTGTTATGAACAGAGTGGATAAGTAGAATCTGTTATGAACAGAGTGGATAAGTAGAATCTGTTATGAACAGAGTGGATAAGTAGAATCTGTTATGAACAGAGTGGATAAGTAGATCTGTTATGAACAGAGTGGATAAGTAGAATCTGTTATGAACAGAGTGGATAAGTAGAATCTGTTATGAACAGAGTGGATAAGTAGAATCTGTTATGAACAGAGTGGATAAGTAGAATCTGTTATGAACAGAGTGGATAAGTAGACTGTTATGAACAGAGTGGATAAGTAGAATCTGTTATGAACAGAGTGGATAAGTAGAATCTGTTATGAGACAGGAGTGGATAAGTAGAATCTGTTATGAACAGAGTGGATAAGTAGAATCTGTTATGAACAGAGTGGATAAGTAATCTTGTTATGAACAGAGTGGATAAGTAGAATCTGTTATGAACAGAGTGGATAAGTAAATCTGTTATGAACAGAGTGGATAAGTAGACTCTGTTATGAACAGAGTGGATATGTAGACTGTTATGAACAGAGTGGAATGTAGAATCTGTATGAACAGAGTGGATAAGTAGACTCTGTTATGAACAGAGTGGATAAGTAGACTCTGTTATGAACAGAGTGGATATGTAGACTGTTATGAACAGAGTGGATATGTAGAATCTGTTATGAACAGAGTGGATAAGTAGACTGTTTTGAACAGAGTGGATAAGTAGACTCTGTTATGAACAGAGTGGATAAGTAGACTCTGTTATGAACAGAGTGGATAAGTAGAATCTGTTATGAACAGAGTGGATAAGTAGAATCTGTTATGAACAGAGGATAAGTAGAATCTGTTATGAACAGAGTGGATAAGTAGAATCTGTTATGAACAGAGTGGATAAGTAGAATCTGTTATGAACAGAGTGGATAAGTAGAATCTGTTATGAACAGAGTGGATAAGTAGAATCTGTTATGAACAGAGTGGATAAGTAGAATCTGTTATGAACAGAGTGGATAAGTAGAATCTGTTATGAACAGAGTGGATAAGTAGAATCTGTTATGAACAGAGTGGATAAGTAGAATCTGTTATGAACAGAGTGGATAAGTAGAATCTGTTATGAACAGAGTGGATAAGTAGAATCTGTTATGAACAGAGTGGATAAGTAGAATCTGTTATGAACAGAGTGGATAAGTAGAATCTGTTATGAACAGAGTGGATAAGTAGAATCTGTTATGAACAGAGTGGATAAGTAGAACTGTTATGAACAGAGTGGATAAGTAGAATCTGTTATGAACAGAGTGGATAAGTAGAATCTGTTATGAACAGAGTGGATAAGTAGAATCTGTTATGACAGAGTGGATAAGTAGAATCTGTTATGAACAGAGTGGATAAGTAGAATCTGTTTATGAACAGAGTGGATAAGTAGAATCTGTTATGAACAGAGTGGATAAGTAGAATCTGTTATGAACAGAGTGGATAAGTAGATCTGTTATGAACAGAGTGGATAAGTAGACTGTATGAACAGAGTGGATAAGTAGATCTGTTATGAACAGAGTGGATAAGTAGAATCTGTTATGAACAGAGTGGATAAGTAGAATCTGTTATGAACAGAGTGGATAAGTAGACTGTTATGAACAGAGTGGATAAGTAGAATCTGTTATGAACAGAGTGGATAAGTAGACTGTTATGAACAGAGTGGATAAGTAGACTCTGTTATGAACAGAGTGGATAAGTAGACTCTGTTATGAACAGAGTGGATAAGTAGACTCTGTTATGAACAGAGTGGATAAGTAGACTCTGTTATGAACAGAGTGGATAAGTAGACTCTGTTATGAACAGAGTGGATAAGTAGCCTCTGTTATGAACAGAGTGTATAAGTAGACTCTGTTATGAACAGAGTGGATAAGTAGAATCTGTTATGAACAGAGTGGATAAGTAGAATCTGTTATGAACAGAGTGGATAAGTAGAATCTGTTATGAACAGAGTGGATAAGTAGAATCTGTTATGAAAGAGTGAAATAAGTAGAATCTGTTATGAACAGAGTGGATAAGTAGAATCTGTTATGAACAGAGTGGATAGTAGAATCTGTTATGAACAGAGTGGATAAGTAGAATCTGTTATGAACAGAGTGGATAAGTAGAATCTGTTCGAAACAGAGTGGATAAGTAGAATCTGTTCTGAACAGAGTGGATAAGTAGAATCTGTTATGAACAGAGTGGATATAAGTAGACTCTTATGAACAGAGTGGATAAGTAGAATCTGTTATGAACAGAGTGGATAAGTAGTATCTGTTATGAAACAGAGTGGATAAGTAGATTTCTGTTATGAACAGAGTGGTAAGTAGAATCTGTTAGAACAGAGTGGAAGTAGAACTCTGTTATGAAAGAGTGGATAAGTAGAATGTTTGAACAGAGTGGATAAGTAGACTGTTATGAACAGAGTGGATAGTAGAATCTGTTATGAACAGAGTGGATAAGTAGATCTGTTATGAACAGAGTGGAAGTAGAATCTGTTATGAACAGAGTGGATAAGTAGACTCTGTTATGAACAGAGTGGATAAGTAGACTCTGTTATGAACAAGAGTGGATAAGTAGACTCTGTTATGAACAGGTGGATAAGTAGGACTCTGTTATGAACAGAGTGGATAAGTAGACTATTTATGAACAGAGTGGATAAGTAGACTCTGTTATGAACAGAGTGGATAAGTAGAATCTGTTATGAACAGAGTGATAAGTAGACTATGTTATGAACAGAGTGGATAAGTAGACTCTGTTATGACAGAGTGGATAAGTAGAATCTGTTATGAACAGAGGGTAAGTAGACTCTGTTATGAACAGAGTGGATAAGTAGAATCTGTTATGAACAGAGTGGATAAATAGAATCTGTTATGACAGAGTGGATAAGTAGAATCTGTATGAACAGAGTGGATAAGTAGAATCTGTTATGAACAGAGTGGAAGGAGTAGAATCTGTTATGAACAGAGTGGATAAGTAGATCTGTTTATGAACAGAGTGGATAAGTAGAATCTGTTATGAACAGAGTGGATAAGTAGAATCTGTTATGAACAGAGTGGATAAGTAGACTCTGTATGAACAGAGTGGATAAGTAGAATCTGTTATGAAACAGATGGGGATAAGTAGATCTGTTATGAACAGAGTGGATAAGTAGAATCTGTTATGAAACAGAGTGGATAAGTAGAATCTGTTATGAACAGAAGTGGATGATAAGTAGAATCTGTTATGAACAGAGTGGATAAGTAGAATCTGTTATGAACAGAGTGGATAAGTAGAATCTGTTATGAAGCAGAGTGGATAAGTAGAATCTGTTATGAACAGAGTGGATAAGTAGAATCTGTTCTGAACAGAGTGGATAAGTAGAATCTGTTATGAACAGGGGTGGATAAGTAGACTCTATGAACAGAGTGGATAGTGGATAAGTAATCTGTTATGAACAGAGTGGATAAGTAGAATCTGTATGAACAGAGTGGATAAGTAGATTTCTGTTATGAACAGAGTGGATAAGTAGAATCTGTTATGAACAGAGTGGATAAGTAGAATCTGTTATGAACAGAGTGGATAAGTAGAATATGTTATGAACAGAGTGGATATGTAGACTGTTATGAAACGAGTGGATATGTGTAGAATCTGTTATGAACAGAGTGGATAATAGTAGACTGTTATGAACAGAGTGGATAAGTAGACTCTGTTAGAACAGAGTGGATAAGTAGACTCTGTTATGAACAGAGTGGATAAGTAGACTCTGTTATGAAAAGAGTGGATAAGTAGACTCTGTTATGAACAGAGTGGATAAGTAGACTGTTTATGAACAGAGTGGATAAGTAGAATCTGTTAGGAACAGAGTGGATAAGTAGAATCTGTTATGAACAGAGTGGATAAGTATAATCTGTTATGAACAGAGGGATAAGTAGAATCTGTTATGAACAGAGTGGATAAGTAGATCTGTTATGAAAGAGATGGATAAGTAGAATCTGTTATGAACAGAGTGGATAAGTAGACTCTGTTAATGAACAGAGTGGATCGAGTGGATAAGTAGAATCTGTTATGAACAGAGGGGATAAGTAGAATCTGTTCTGAACAGAGTGGATAAGTAGAATCTGTTATGAACACAGGGTGGATAAGTAGACTCTTATGAACAGAGAGGATAAGTAGAATCTGTTATGAACAGAGTGGATAAGTAGAATCTGTATGAACAGAGTGGATAAGTAGATTTGCTGTTATGAACAGAGTGGATAAGTAGAATCTGTTATGAACAGAGTGGATAAGTAGAATCTGTTATGAACAGAGTGGATAAGTAGAATCTGTTATGAACAGAGTGGATAAGTAGACTCTTATGAACAGAGTGGATAAGTAGAATCTGTTATGAATAGAGTGGATAAGTAGAATCTGTTATGAACAGAGTGGATAAGTAGAATCTGTTATGAACAGAGGGGATAAGTAGAATCTGTTATGAACAGAGTGGATAAGTAGAATCTGTTATGAACAGAGTGATAAGTAGATATCTGTTATGAAATGAACAGAGTGGATAAGTAGAATCTGTTATGAACAGAGTGGTAAGTAGACTCTGTTATGAACAGAGTGGGATGTAGACTGTTATGAAAAGAGTGGATATGTAGAATCTGTGATGAACAGAGTGGATAAGTAGACTCTGTATGAACAGAGTGGATAAGTAGACTCTGTTATGAACAGAGTGGATATGTAGAGGTTATGAACAGAGTGTGATATGTAGAATCTGTTATGAACAGAGTGGATAAGTAGACTGTTATGAACAGAGTGGATGATAAGAGACTGTTATGAACAGAGTGGATAAGTAGACTCTGTTTATGAACAGAGTGGATAGTAGACTCTGTTATGAACAGAGTTGATAAGTAGACTCTGTTATGAACAGAGTGGATAAGTAGCCTCTGTTTATGAACAGAGTGGATAAGTAGCCTCTGTTATGAACAGAGGGATAAGTAGAATCTGTTATGAACAGAGGGATAAGTAGAATCTTGTATGAAACAGAGTGGATAAGTAGAATCTGTTATGAAACAGAGTGGAAATAGTCGAATCTGTTATGAACAGAGTGGATAAGTAGAATCTGTTATGAACAGAGTGGATAAGTAGAGAATCTGTTATGAACAGAGTGGCGGAATAGTAGAATCTGTTATGAACAGAGTGGATATTTCAGTAGAATCTGTTCTGAACAGAGTGGATAAGTAGAATCTGGTATGAACAGAGTGGATAAGTAGACTCTTATGAACAGAGTGTGATAGTAGAATCCTGTTGATGAACAGAGCTGGATAAGTAGAATCTGTTATGACAGAGTGGATAAGTAGATTCTGTTAGAACAGAGTGGATAAGTAGAATCTGTTATGAACAGAGTGGCGTAAGTTAGAATCTGTATGAACAGAGGGGATAAGTAGCATCTGTTATGAACAGAGGGGATAAGTAGAATCTGTTATGAACAGAGTGGATAAGTAGAATCTGTTATGAACAGAGTGGATAAGTAGAATCTGTTTGGACCAAACAGAGTGGATAAGTAGACTCTGTTATGAACAGAGTGGATAAGTAGACTTGTTATGAACAGATGGATAAGTACGAAGACTGTTATGAACAGCAGTGGATAAGTAGACTCTGTTATGAACAGAGGGGATAAGTAGATATTGTTATGAACAGAGTGGATAAGTAGACTCTGTTATGAACAGAGTGGATAAGTAGAATGGTATGAACAGAGTTGATAAGTAAAAGACTATGTTATGAACAGAGTGGATAAGTAGACTCTGTTATGAACAGAGTGGATAAGTAGAATCTGTTATGAACCTGTCTCTTATACACATCTAGATGTGTATAAGAGACAGGAGTGGATAAGTAGACTCTGTTATGAACAGAGTGGATAAGTAGAAATCTGTTATGAACAGAGTGGATAAGTAGAATCTGTTATGAACAGAGTGGATAAGTGAATCTGTTATGACAGAGTGGATAAGTAGAATCTGTTATGAACAGAGTGGATAAGTAGAATCTGTTATGAACCGAGTGGATAAGTAGAATCTGTTATGAACAGAGTGGATAAGTAGAGTCTGTTATGAACAGAGTGGATAAGTAGAATCTGTTACGAACAGAGTGGATAAGTAGAATCTGTTATGAACAGAGTGGATAAGTAGAATCTGTTATGAATAGAGTGGATAAGTAGAATTTGTTATGAACAGAGTGGATAAGTAGAATCTGTTATGAACAGAGTGGATAAGCTTAGAATCTGCTGAACAGAGTGGATAAGTAGATTCTGTTATGAACAGAGGGATAAGTAGAATCTGTTAGAACAGAGTGGATAAGTAGAATCTGTTATGAACAGAGTAGATAAGTAGAATCTGTTATGAACAGAGTGGATAAGTTGAATCTGTTATGAACAGAGTGGATAAGTAAATCAAATCAAATCAAATCAAATTTATTTATATAGCCCTTCGTACATCAGCTGATATCTCAAAGTGCTGTACAGAAACCCAGCTTAAAACCCCAACGCAGCAAGCAATGCAGGTGGAGAAGCACGGTGGCTAGGAAAAACTCCCTAGAAAGGCCAATACCTAGGAAGAAACCTAGAGAGGAAACCAGGCTATGTGGGGTGGCCAGTTCCTCTTCTGGCTGTGCCGGTGTGGAGATTATAACAGAACATGGTCAAGATGTTCAATGTTCATAAATGACCAGCATGGTCGAATTAATAATAAGGCAGAACAGTTGAAACTAGAGCAGCAGCACAGTCAGGTGGAAGTTGAAACTGGAGCAGCAGCAGATGGCCAGGTAGACTGGGGACAGCAAGGAGTCATCATGTCAGGTCGTCCTGGGGCATGGTCCTAGGGCTCAGGTCAGTTGAAAGATACAAGCAGAATTTGGCCAGGTGGACTGGGGACAGCAAGGAGTCATCATGTCAGGTAGTCCTGGGGCATGGTCCTAGGGCTCAGGTCCTCCGAGAGAGAGAAAGAAAGAGAGAAGGAGAGAATTAGAGAACGCACACTTAGATTCACACAGGACACCGAATAGGACAGGAGAAGTACTCCAGGATATAACAAACTGACCCACCCCGACACATAACTACTGCACAGCATAAATACTGGAGGCTGAGACAGGAGGGGTCAGGAGACACTGTGGCCCCCATCCGAGGACACCCCGGACAGGGCCAAACAGGAAGGATATAACCCCACCCACTTTG
>NW_022264151.1:0-34080 GCF_002021735.2 Oncorhynchus kisutch | reverse complement strand
ACATCAGCTGTCGTTCCTGTCTCACTGCACGGACAATGCAAGTTAATGCCCTGGCCACATCTGCAGTCCTCATGCCTCCTTGCAGCATGCCTAAGGCACGTTCACGCAGGGACCCTGGGCGTCTATCTTTTGGTGTCTTTCAGTAGAAAAGCCTCTAGTGTCCTAACTGACCTTAATTGCCTACCGTCTGTAAGCTGTTAGTGTCTTAACGACAGGTGCATATTCATTAACGTCTGGAAACGGTGTTTAAACCATTGACAATGAAGATCTGTGAAGTTACTTGGATTTTTACAAATTCTTTGAAAGACAGGGTCCTGAAAAAGGGATGTTCTTTTTGCTTATTACTCTACTAACACTATGTCAACGAATAGTGTGTGTTTAGCTTTCAAAGTTGAAAATTATCACGTGGATGTCAGAATGCTGGTTGAATATTAGTGGTCAACATATCCCTACTCCATCCGTTCCCTGTGGGGCAGTCGTTTGGTTTGTATAATCCCAGAATGTAGCTTTGCGGTTCCAACCTCGCTGGGTTTAGACGTGAGTACTTATTAGAGCAACTGTATTAGACTGTTCTACCTGCAGCTATGGTACCTGTTCATCGGACGTGCTGTTTTCGACTCTCTCTCGACCTCAATGCTCGGCTATGAAAAGCCCACTGACGTTTCCTCCGGATGTGCTGACCTGTTGCACCCCCTACAACCAATATATTGACTCCTGCTGGTCAACTAACAGCTTGAACGATCGAACTTAATGGCCATGTACTCTACAAATCGCCACCCGGCACAGCCAGAAGAGGACTGGCCACCCTCAGAGCACGGTTCCTGCCTTTCGAGGGAGGTTTTTTTCCTCCCCTAGCAACATGCTGCTACATCTGCATGGCTTGCTGTTGGGGTGTCTGTATAAGCCTGTGAAATCTTCTGTAAAAGGGCAGTGGAAATGCATTTCATATGGAATCGCTATGCTCAGTGTGTTTATTCCCCTCAGTGCACAGCTAGCTAGTATAAGTGTATCACAGTAATGAGGTGAGGTGGCGGCAATACCATAGGGTCAGTAAGGAAGAAGGAGACGTGCTTAACTCAACTCCCTTCCGTAAACCATTAAAGGTGCTTGGAACCAAAAATAGATTTTTGTTTTGTATGATACCCATCAAGGACGAGACTGGCGAGGCCACCTCCAAGACTATGGTGGACATCAACACCCAAGGTCATCCTTGAGTGACCGAGGTCATGAACGCTGGAATGTATTTATTTATTTTTTCTTCCATGGTACATTGTCAATAGAGATCGCTTTCCTACCCCCTCCTCCAGGTTTGGTGACTGGACCAACCAGACCCTCAAGACTGCCATGGGCAAGTCCCTTTATTTGGTACCAGGAAGGATGGGAGAACAACCTGAAGGTAAGTCTCTCTTTGCACACGACAGCAGCATCCAGGCCTCCACCTAGTACGGAAGGGAGCCGCAGCTGTTGACTGAGGTAAGCAATGCAATTGTTATTGCACATACTGTAGTCTTTCAAATTTTTTAATAACGTACTTTCTGATCACTGAAACCCCACCTGATATGTTTGAACCAGATCAGAACGCCTTGGAGGACCACCTTCCTAGGAAATATAATTGTATTTATTCCTGTTCTCAATCAAGGTGAGACTGGACAAGGCGCAGGTGGAGAGCTACAGGAGCAGAATCGAGAAGGGACCAAGTGCTATGACTTCTGGGCAAATGACTTGGTTTGGAAGAAGGACGAAAGGAAGGCGAGACCTGGGGAAAACCTCGCTGCTCTTTCGCTCCTAGCTGGGGTCACCATCTGTTAAAGTGAAAATTTAAAATCTCAAACATTTGCATACAAAACAACCTGAAGCTACTTCAAATCAAATGTATTTGTCACATACACATGGTTAGCAGATGTTAATGCGAGTGTAGGGAAATGCTTGTGCTTCTAGTTCCGACAATGCAGTAATAACCAACGAGTAATCCAACCTAACAATTCCAAAACTACTACCTAATACACACAAGTGTAAAGGGATAAAGGACATGTGCATAATGATGGTACAGAATGGCATAGGCAAGATGGTATAGAGTACAGTATATACAGTGGGGAGAACAAGTATTTGATAACCTGCCAAATCGGCAGTGTTTCCTACTTACAAAACATGTAGAAGTCTGTCATTTTATCATAGGTACACTTCAACTGTGAGAGACGGAATCTAAAACGAAAATCACGTTATGATTTTTAAGTCATTAATTTGCATTAATTACTTAAAGCAGGGATTTTAGCCCACTCCTCCATACAGACCTTCTCCAGATCCTTCAGGTTTCGGGGCTGTCGCCGGGCAATACGGACTTTCAGCTCCCTCCAAAGATGTTCTATTGGGTTCAGGTCTGGAGTCTGGCTAGGCCACTCCAGGACCTTGAGATGCTTCTTACGGAGCCACTCCTTAGTTGCCCTGGCTGTGTGTTTCGGGTCGTTGTCATGCAGGAAGACCCAGCCCCTTACTGAGGGAAGGAGGTTGTTGGCCAAGATCTCGCGATACATGGCCCCATCCATCCTCCCCTCAATCCGGTGCAGTCGTCATGTCCCCTTTTCAGAAAAGCATCCCCAAAGAATGATGTTTCCACCTCCATGCTTCACGGTTGGGGTGGTGTTCTTGGGGTTGTACTCATCCTTCTTCTTCCTCTAAACACGGCGAGTGGAGTTTAGACCAAAAAGCTCTATTTTTGTCTCATCAGACCACATGACCTTCTCCCATTCCTCCTCTAGATCATCCAGATGGTCATTGGCAAACTTCAGACGGGCCTGGACATGTGCTGGCTTGAGCAGGGGGACCTTGCGTGCGCTGCAGGATTTTAATCCATGACATGTTCTCAGTGTAACCTGTGTTTGCTTGTTTATGTGTCTGTCTCCTACCCTGTTCCCTTTAACTCTGCTCCTGTTCTCAAGAGCGCAGCAGTGCCTGGACTTTGCAGTCCCCCTTCCGAGACTGGCTGCCTGTTGAGAACAAGGGACAGGCAGAACCTCCCACCCACACAGCAACCACCTCCTCTATATTCCACAAACCAGAATTCAGTATTTTATCTATGATTGCCATGTGAGTGTACAGAAAATCAGTGGAAAAAAATTTATGACACAACTGTACCAAAAACGATAAACTTTAATGTATGAAAATATATTGACAGGTTGGGTTTCACAAGGTGTTCATTATTGGAAGCTGTAAGGTATCCTTTGATGGCATTTATTTGTTCCAGGTTATTCATTGTTGTATCCTTGGACCTACACCAGATGATTATATATGTATTCAACCACAAGGGTGTATTAAATGAGAGAGAGGGGGGGGGGAATCATAATAGAGGACTACTGAAATGGTATTATTTCAGTGTAGATGAGGGCAGGTTAAATAAAAGATGACAGCCAGACAAGTCAGTGACTGAATCAAAAGGATTTACATCTGAATGGAGTGGACATAAGCTTACTTTGTGATCTGTAAGGTAAGTAACTTTAATGTGTCAAGCAGAATACATGTTTTCTTTGCCATTTCCCGAAACGTAGCAACGTTTAAGACATGGATTTCATGTTGTAATGTTGACTTGGTACCCCAAAAAGTAGTTTGAATGAACGTTTCCATGTTACAAGCTAAACAAAGCTTGTTTAAACAGAGAAATTGTCGCAGAAATCAGCCTTGTTTGCATAGCGACGAAGAAAAGAACACAATTTAGGCTGTGATCTTAAATTCTAATCACTCCGTCGATATAGCAATGGACGCTAATAGTCGATCGAATCCCATTGTGACGCAGTGGGGGACAGTATTTGGCATGACAGGCCCCCATTGAATGTATTAGTCTCTCACTCATATAGCAAAATGTGTACAATTATTGGAAATTGGCTTTAAAACCGCAAAAATGTCTCTACACCTTATGGCAAAATGATGACACAATATGGCAGTCCCCGCACCACAATGTTCATTCCGTTGGGCATGCACAAATAGGTTGTTGATTGCGCTCACAGAAAAAAGTGTGTAACTTTCCCTTAATCAGATTCTAGTTTCCAAATAATTCATTTAGTGCAACGATTTCATTAATGTATCAGTTTTGATTCCACAAGACACGAGCCAAGCTGATTCAAATTGTTCAGCACCGCATGACGTTTCACAGTTCAGCACCAGGATGTGGATAGCACACATGACATCATTGCCATTACCTCACGCTTGGTTTTGCAGGGGTCCTCCAATGTGCAAAGAAAACTACCCAAATGAATTTCCCAAAAGGAATCTGGTACATATGTTTGTGTGAAGTAACTATTTGTTCATTCATTCTCAAAGGGTATATGGTAACAAGGCTTGTTGATGCTTATATACACATGCTCTGCTAAGACCCGCTCAAGCCAGTGTCAAAAAGCCTCAACTTTTTTCCAAAAGCAAATTCCATCATCTCATACATGCCAATCAGCCAACAGGCTTACATAGGCTTTTAGCAATTATTGTTGGGGTTCTTATAATGGGGTAGACTCTGGCAGAGAGAGAGAGAGGCACTATCGATGCTACTGGTCGATGTTTGAAAAGAATACAGGAGCAGTGTAGGAATGAGCTTAACAAAAATGGCTATTCCTGCAGGTGATATCCAGTCAAAAGTTTGGACACACCCACTCATTCCAGGGTTTTTCTTTATTCTCTACTATTTTCTACATTGTAGAATAATGACGACATCAAAACTATGACATAACACATATGGAATCATGTAGTAACCAGAAAAGTGTTAAACAAATCAAAATTGATGTTATATTTGAGATTCTTCAAAGTAGCCACCCTTTGCCTTGATGACAGCTTTGCACGCTCTTGGCATTCTCTTATCCAGATTCATGAGGTTGTGTTGTGGCAAGGTAGGGGTGGTATAAAGTAGATAGCCCTGTTTGGTAAAAGACCAAGTCCATTTATTTGACAAGAACAGCTCAAATAAGCAAAGAGAAATGACAGTCCATCATTGCTTTAAGACATGAAGGTCAGTCAATGCGGAACATTTCAAGAACTTTGAAAGTTTCTTCAATTGCAGTCGCAAAAACCATCAAGCGCTATGATGAAACTGGCTCTCCCGAGGACCGCCACAGGAAAGGAAGACCCAGAGTTACCTCTGCTGCAGAGGATAAGTTCATTAGAGTTACCAGCCTCAGAAATTGCAGCCCAAATAAATGCTTCACAGAGTTGAAGTAACAGACACATCTCAACATCAACTGTTCAGAGGAGACTGCGTGAATCAGGCCTTCATGTCAAACTGCTGCAAAGAAACCACTCCTAAAGGACACCGATAAGAACAAGAGACTTGCTTGGGGCAAGAAACACGAGCAATGGACATTAGACCGGTGGAAATCTGTCCTTTGGTCTGATTAGTGTGTCTTTGTGAGATGCAGAGTAGGTGAACGAATGATCTCCGCATGTGTGGTTCCCACCATGAAGCATGGAGTAGGAGGTGTGATGGTGCTTTGCTGGTAACACTGTCTGTGTTTTATTTAGAATTCAAGGCACGCTTAACCAGCATGGTTACCACAGCATTCTGCAGCGATACACCATCCCATCTGGTTTGCACTTAGTGGGACTATCATTTGTTTTTCAACAGGACAACGACCCCAACATACCTCCAGGCTGTTTGACCAATAAGGTAGAGTGATGTAGTGCTGCATCAGACCGCCCTGGCCTCCACAATCACCCAACCTCAACCCAATTGAGATGGTTTGGGATGAGTTGGACCGCAGAGTTAAGGAAAAGCAGCAAACAAGTGCTCAACATATGTGGGAATTCCTTTAAGAATGTTGGAAAAGCATACCAGGTGAAGCTGGTTGAGAGAAGGCCAAGAGTGTACAAAGCTGTCATCAAGTTTAAAGGTGGCTACTTTGAAGAATCTAACATATATTTGGTTTCGTGTAACACTTTCTTTGGTTACCTCATGATTCCATATGTGTTATTTACAGTTTTGAGGTCTTCACTATTATACAAGAAAATAGTCAAAATAAAGAAAAAGCCTTGAATGAGTAGGTGTGTCCAAACTTTTGACTGGTACTGTATATATGTATATATGTTCACTTTTTATAGATTTGTTAATAATAGTGGACCAATAGAGCGCCTGTAGCACAGGCAAAGATATTTTTCCAGCACCCCAATTGAAAATAACATTCATTAAAAGTACCCTGCACCAACAAACTTCTTCCCGTGGCTATACGTTTTGGTTTTTGCCCTAACACAACACAGCTGATTCAAATGATAAAAGCTTGATGATTAGTTGATTATTTGACCGGTTAAAGGATGAGAGAGGGAGGGGTCTGACTGGATGGGTCCTTAAAAAAGGAGAGCAGGAAGCAGTAGAACTCAACTCACAAACAGAGCGCTGACATGACCAGACTACAGGTGAGAGTTCAACATAGTCATCTAGTACTGTATCTGCTTTCATCCCAAATGGTAACCTATGTGGTACACTACTTTTTACCAGGACCCATCGGGCACATGTGACCCTGTTCAAATGTAGTGCAGGGGTCTCCAACAGGTCATAGTAGTTTGCCAAACAATTCAGATTTTAAAAAAAATATTTTTTCACGTGTTCAACTGTCAAACAAATCTCAAGTATCAGACACTGCAAGTTACTAAATCAACACGACTTGACGTTATCCCACCTCTGGTTAGTTAACTATTGGCTTAAAACGTCACATTTAAAACCATATCTGCCAATTTCCAGCAATATTGCCTTGTCGCTCACTCCCTGTGTAGCCAGTTGATGCCTAGTGGGTTGCCAGATTCTTTCACAACTAAGTATTAACTGCAAGGTATACTTGTCAAAAGTATAGAAATGGTATCTTTTGTTATTTGCAAACCTTGCCATGAAATGAGCATCAATTGGCAATACAGAACCATCGCTAGTTACTTTTCTTCCAGACCTAAAAGAAATGGTATTCTGATGTGATTTAAGCACTGCCATGGACTCAGAACATTACATTTTGTTCTCCATTACCAATTGTAATTGAGTGGCAAACCAGGAAATTGAACTGAGAACATTTATGAAAATGGCTGTAATTTGGGGTTTAAAATCACAGCTTTTTTTATAGGGCCCCTTTAGTAGTTTATTACTCATTTTACTGTGTCTATTGCCAGACCGGTACACTGAAGAGTTGTAGGGCAGAGAAGAATGAGCCTATTTGAAAGAAGTCGCTTGCGACGTGTGTATTAATAAAAGGTAGCTCATGCCAGGCAAGTTGAGTCTCCTGCTCTAGAAAAATGTACTTTACCAGCCAATTTCATTTGCAAAAAGGTGACTTACTAGGTGTGCCATGCATCGGGGTTAGTTATCTAGGGTGCTGTTTCGGGGAGAACCCAAGAGCATAGACTTCTCCTTATTCCCGTGTGCCAGGCTAATCTACTCTGTGGTGGAAGAGATGATACCTGGTATTCCTTAGCCCTTCATTAGTTGAATGTGTTAAGTGGACTTGCTGGGGTACTCGAGGAGAGGTTGGGGAAACACTGATGGCTTATCTCGTGTGTCTCTCAGGAGACTATCACCATGGCGATGTTGACCCTTCTACTGCTTCTCAGCGCTGCCTTTACACTGGGCGACAGAATGACTGCGCGCATAGCAAGTAAGAGTCAGCCTCACACTTTACATCACGAGTGTCAAACGCATTCCACGGAGTCTCTTGCATCTGCAGTTGGCTTACCTTTCAATGAAGACCTAGACAACCAGGTGAGGGGAGTTCCTTACTAATTAGTGACCTAAATTGATCAATCGAGGGAGGAGCGAAAACCTGTAGACACTCTGTGCTCTGTGGAATGAGTTTGTGCTTTACATCATTGATTGTGTATGTTTTGTTGTAGTGTGGCATGACTGATCTCCAAATGTTATTTTTGATGCAAGGGTCAGTCTGGACTATCCTTTAAAGTCGGCTGCAATTTCGGAACCCTCCCTGTCTTCTCCTTTCAGATGATTTGGTGACATTTGCAGCAGACCAAAGAAACCCATGCCCCAGAGGCTGGTTCCAATTTAATTCACGCTGCTTCATGTTTGTCAAAACTGCAAGGACATGGCCCAATGCAGAGGTATAATGCTTACTTAGTTTTTTGAGTTAAAGGTGCTTTGGCCTTATTTTAACAGGCGCCTCATGTAAAATACTGAACGTCCCCTTAATATGCTGTAATTGCAATTTTCTATAGGCTTTTCAATATTGTGTGGAGTTGGGCCCTCTTGTATATTAGAACCCTCAAGGCATGGGTTAAGACTGAGATGAACTAATTCCTATATTTGAGATTCCAGAAGACAAATTCTCAGACTGGACAACTGACTAATGCTTCCATTATGACATGTCTTTGTCTCTGTGTACTGCTTGCTCTAGCGCCACTGTCAGTTACTTGGACAAAAACTGAAGCCTGTGTACAACACTGTAAAGTACCTTGGCGCAAACCTGGCATCTGTGCACAGCTATGAAGAGTCCCAATTTCTACAGGCGGTGGTGTTGATCACGACTGGCAGTTTCCCTCTTACCTGGATTGGCGGATTTGATGCTGTTCAAGCAAAGGTGGAAAAGGTACCCAAAGTGAAGATGCCTTAATACTTAAGACTAATAAAACCATCAGCTCGGAGTAGGTGTTAAGACACTGGTCAGACAACTCTGTGCCAGGAGTAATCAACTGGCCAGTTTCTCAGCTGGTAATGACCACAGTTTGAGGTACCGCAGAGGAAAGATTGACATTCGCAACTCGAGTTCTACGTGGAATTTGGATATTACCATTTTAATAACTGTAAATTGCTTTGGCACAGTAGGCATGAAGTTACTTGCCTACCTTTTAACCAGACACTATTCAAGTAAACATGGCCCAATGTCATCTCTTTAAACTGATATTAATGTGACTTTAAGTATTTAGGCATGTGACCTATGCCTCGTGAAGTCATTGTCAAAAGCAAAAGAAATACTGTTGGTTGTAGGTCTAGATTTGAGTTGAGCATCTCGAAATATCCAGAGCAATTGCCACAGATGATCCATTAGATGATCCATTAGATGATCCATTAGATGAACCAGATACTCCATTGGCCTCTAACGATGTGAAGAGTCTGCAATGTCGGGCAGATTCGAGGGACAGGCACAACTCGGAGAGAAATGTTTTTCTCAGTTTCTGGCATGTCATGTGTGCTACTTGTATCAGTACTCGTAACGACCTAAGCATTACAAAACGTATATATTTGCTCAAATAAGCCATTATGTTTTTCGTTAATTAAATTTGCCATCTTATTGACGGCCATACAAAAACGAGTTGCTTGGTGACCAGGAAAAACGCTACCCGCTTGAGAAGGCAGATTTTGGGCTTATAGTTATCCTTCTCGCTTCGCCTCTTCCTCTTTGCTATGGCGCAGAAACGACTTACTAGCTGTCTTTTTCTAATTTTGGGATTTCTAGAAATGTGTATCAACACTTGTGTATTTTTTTCACCCAACAGTTCCAGTGTCAGTCTGCACGTTTTGCTAGTGGTGGCTTTTACCGTTTTGTTGGAGGAAAGACCATGAGTGTTGTATTTTAGAAATTGTTCAGCAAGCACATGTAACATTTGATACTGAGATCTCACTACTTCCACACAGGACAGGCTATGGTTCTGGAGTGACGGCTCCAAATTTGATCACGAGAGCTGGGCTGAAGGGGAGCCGAATAACAACAATGGTGCCAGAGAGCCATGTATTCATTTCAACTTTGGAGGTACATTATCATTCATCAAATTAAACTTTTTTGAGTAAGTTTAACAAATAAATGTGAGCTACTTTTCTCTTTTCGAGTGTACATCGAGAGGTAATTTCTATTTCGTGTTTCCTCTTAAGCTGAAAACGGCTGGAACGATGTCTCATGTGGAAAGAGCTATCCCTCCGTGTGCTCCATAAGAACCTGTTTAATCCTTCAAACTGTCAATTGAAACAGAAAATGCTACTCTGGTGTCAGCATCCTAACTGCAAATGTTTCATGTTATAGTGAATTACTTTGAAGGTATTTGTTGCTGTAAAATACATTTGACTTGTTGTGTAACTATTGTAGCTTGTTGTCAATAAAACTGGTGTACGTATTTAATCTCATGAGTCGTTATTTAACATTGCTTCACTTTGTTTCTTGAAGATGCAGTCTGGGTGTCCAGTGGGCATTTCAATTCTTTGATCCATTGTTTCTTGAAGAATAGAATTCTCTTAGGACCCAAAAAGTTGTAAAAAAAATGTGGTCTCACTGTCAACTGCGTTAAATTTCAGCAGACTTAACATGTTTAAATATTTGAGATTCAAAAACAAACATAAACTGAACAAGTTCCACAGAAATGGAATGTGTCCCTGAACCAAGGGGTCTGTTAAAAGTAAGTCAGTGTCTGGCCGCATTAAGTACTGCAGTGCATCTCCTCATGGACTGCACCAGGGTTGCCAGTTCTTGCTGTGAGATGTTACCCCACTCTTCCACGACGGCACCTGCAAGTTCCCGGACAATTCTGGGGGGGAATGGTCCTAGCCCTCACCCGCCGATCCAACAGGTCTCAGACGTGCTCAATGGGATTGAAATCAGGGCTCTTCGCTGGCCATGGCTGAACACTGGCATTCCAGTCTTGCAGGAAATCACCCACAGAACTAGCAGTGTGGTGTATTTGATGCTGGAGGGTCATGTCAGAATGAGGGAGGAGGATGTCTTCCCTGTACTGCACAGTGTTGTGATTACCTGCTATGACAGCAACCTCAGTCCGATGATGCTGTGACACGCCGCTCCAGACCATGACGGACCCTCCACCTCAATCGATCCTGCTCCAGATTACAGGCCTCGGTGTAACGCTCATTCCTTAGACTATAATGCGACTCCGACCACCCCTGGTGAGACATATCCGCGACTCGTCAGTGACGAGCTTGTTTTGTTTTTTTGCCAGTCCTGCCTGGTCCAGCGAGGGTGGGTTTGTGCCCATAGGTGACGTAGGCAGGTCCTCACCGGCAACAATAGCATCAAATAGTCCCCGTGATATGCAACTGTTCAGGGAAGTCAGGAACCAATACGCGAAGGCCAGCTTCTTCAGGCAGAAGTTTGCATCCTGTAGCTCCAACTCCAAAAAGTTCTGGGACACTGAAGTCCATGGAGAACAAGAGTGCTATCTAACCTCCAAACGAGCTTCAATGCCATACAACACTCCTTCCGTGGTCTCCAACTGCTCTTAAAAGCTAGTAAAACCAAATGCATGCTTTTCAACCGATCGCTGCCTGCACCCGCATGCCCGACTAGCACACCACCCTGGATGGTTCCGACCTTGAATATGTGGACATCTATAAGTACCTAGGTGTCTGGCTAGACTGCAAACTCTCCTTCCAGACTCATATCAAACATCTCCAATCGAAAATCAAATCAAGAGTCGGCTTTCTATTCCGCAACAAAGCCTCCTTCACTCACGCCGCCAAGCTTACCCTAGTAAAACTGACTATCCTACCGATCCTCGACTTCGGCGATGTCATCTACAAAATGGCTTCCAACACTCTACTCAGCAAACTGGATGCAGTCTATCACAGTGCCATCCGTTTTGTCACTAAAGCACCTTATACCACCCACACCTGCGACTTGTATGCTCTAGTCGGCTGGCCCTCGCTACATATTCGTCGCCAGACCCACTGGCTCCAGGTCATCTACAGGTCCATACTAGGTAAAACTCCGCCTTATCTCAGTTCACTGGTCACGATGGCAACACCCATCCGTAGCACGCGCTCCAGCAGGTGTATCTCACTGATCATCCCTAAATTTTAATTATTCGCCTACCTCCTCATGCCTTTTGCACACATTGTATATAGACTCCCCCTTTTTTTTCTCTACTGTGTTACTGACTTGTTAATGGTTTGCTCCATGTGTAACTCTGTGTTGTCTGTTCACACTGCTATGCTTTATCTTGGCCAGGTCGCAGTTGCAAATGAGAACTTGTTCTCAACTAGCCTACCTGGTTAAAGAAAGGTGAAATAAAAAAATGAAAAACAAGACCTCAGTCCAGCGCCTCTCAGCCTATTGCGGACAGTCTGAGCACTGATGGAGGGATTGTGCGTTCCTGGTGTAACTCGGGCAGTTGTTGCCATCCTGTACCTGTCCCGCAGGTGTGATGTTCCGATCCTGTGCAGGTGTTACACGTGTTCTGCCACTGCGAGGACGATCAGCTGTCGTTCCTGTCTCACTGCACGGACAATGCAAGTTAATGCCCTGGCCACATCTGCAGTCCTCATGCCTCCTTGCAGCATGCCTAAGGCACGTTCACGCAGGGACCCTGGGCGTCTATCTTTTGGTGTCTTTCAGTAGAAAAGCCTCTAGTGTCCTAACTGACCTTAATTGCCTACCGTCTGTAAGCTGTTAGTGTCTTAACGACAGGTGCATATTCATTAACGTCTGGAAACGGTGTTTAAACCATTGACAATGAAGATCTGTGAAGTTACTTGGATTTTTACAAATTCTTTGAAAGACAGGGTCCTGAAAAAGGGATGTTTCTTTTTTGCTTTATTACTCTACTAACACTAATGTCAACGAATAGTGTGTGTGTAGCTTTCAAAGTTGAAAATTATCACGTGGATGTCAGAATGCTGTGTGAATATTAGTGTCACATATCCCTACTCCATCCGTTCCCTGTGGGGCAGTCGTTTGGTTTGTAGAATCCCAGAATGTAGCTTTGCGTTTCCAAACTCTCGCTGGGTTTAGACGTGAGTACTTATTAGAGCCAACTGTATTAGACTGTTCTACCTGCAGCTATGGTACCTGTTCATCGGACGTGCTGTTTTCGACTCTCTCTCGACCTCAATGCTCGGCTATGAAAAGCCCACTGACGTTTCCTCCGGATGTGCTGACCTGTTGCACCCCCTACAACCACTTATTTGACCCTGCTGGTCAAATAACAGCTTGAACGATCTGAACTTAATGGCCATGTACTCTAATCTCCACCCGGCACAGCCAGAAGAGGACTGGCCACCCCTCAGAGCACGGTTCCTGCCTTTCGAGGGAGGTTTTTTTCCCCCCTAGCAACCATGCTGCTACATCTGCATTGCTTGCTGTTTGGGTGTCTGTATAAGCATGTGAAATCTTCTGTAAAAAGGGCATTGGAAATGCATTTCATATGGAATCGCATGATGCTCAGTGTGTTTATTCCCTCCGTGCACAGCTAGCTAGTATAATTGTATCACAGTAATGAGGTGAAGGTGGCGGCAATACCCATTAGGGTCAGTAAGGGAAGAAGGAGGACGTGCTTAACTCAACTCCCTTCCGTAAACCATTAAAGGTGCTTGGAACCAAAAATAGATTTTTGTTTTGTATGATACCCATCAAGGACGAGACTGGCGAGGCCACCTCCAAGACTATGGTGGACATCAACACCCAAGGTCATCCTTGAGTGACCGAGGTCATGAACGCTGGAATGTATTTATTTATTTTTTCTTCCATGGTACATTGTCAATAGAGATCGCTTTCCTACCCCCTCCTCCAGGTTTGGTGACTGGACCAACCAGACCCTCAAGACTGCCATGGGCAAGTCCCTTTATTTGGTACCAGGAAGGATGGGAGAACAACCTGAAGGTAAGTCTCTCTTTGCACACGACAGCAGCATCCAGGCCTCCACCTAGTACGGAAGGGAGCCGCAGCTGTTGACTGAGGTAAGCAATGCAATTGTTATTGCACATACTGTAGTCTTTCAAATTTTTGAATAACGTACTTTCTGATCACTGAAACCCCACCTGATATGTTTGAACCAGATCAGAACGCCTTGGAGGACCACCTTCCTAGGAAATATAATTGTATTTATTCCTGTTCTCAATCAAGGTGAGACTGGACAAGGCGCAGGTGGAGAGCTACAGGAGCAGAATCGAGAAGGGGACCAAGTGCTATGACTTCTGGGCAAATGACTTGGTTTGGAAGAAGGACGAAAGGAAGGCGAGACCTGGGGAAAACCTCGCTGCTCTTTCGCTCCTAGCTGGGGTCACCATCTGTTAAAGTGAAAATTTAAAATCTCAAACATTTGCATACAAAACAACCTGAAGCTACTTCAAATCAAATGTATTTGTCACATACACATGGTTAGCAGATGTTAATGCGAGTGTAGGGAAATGCTTGTGCTTCTAGTTCCGACAATGCAGTAATAACCAACGAGTAATCCAACCTAACAATTCCAAAACTACTACTTAATACACACAAGTGTAAAGGGATAAAGGACATGTGCATAATGATGGTACAGAATGGCATAGGCAAGATGGTATAGAGTACAGTATATACAGTGGGGAGAACAAGTATTTGATAACCTGCCAAATCGGCAGTGTTTCCTACTTACAAAACATGTAGAAGTCTGTCATTTTTATCATAGGTACACTTCAACTGTGAGAGACGGAATCTAAAACGAAAATCACGTTATGATTTTTAAGTCATTCATTTGCATTAATTACTTAAAGCAGGGATTTTAGCCCACTCCTCCATACAGACCTTCTCCAGATCCTTCAGGTTTCGGGGCTGTCGCCGGGCAATACGGACTTTCAGCTCCCTCCAAAGATGTTCTATTGGGTTCAGGTCTGGAGTCTGGCTAGGCCACTCCAGGACCTTGAGATGCTTCTTACGGAGCCACTCCTTAGTTGCCCTGGCTGTGTGTTTCGGGTCGTTGTCATGCAGGAAGACCCAGCCCCTTACTGAGGGAAGGAGGTTGTTGGCCAAGATCTCGCGATACATGGCCCCATCCATCCTCCCCTCAATCCGGTGCAGTCGTCATGTCCCCTTTTCAGAAAAGCATCCCCAAAGAATGATGTTTCCACCTCCATGCTTCACGGTTGGGGTGGTGTTCTTGGGGTTGTACTCATCCTTCTTCTTCCTCTAAACACGGCGAGTGGAGTTTAGACCAAAAAGCTCTATTTTTGTCTCATCAGACCACATGACCTTCTCCCATTCCTCCTCTAGATCATCCAGATGGTCATTGGCAAACTTCAGACGGGCCTGGACATGTGCTGGCTTGAGCAGGGGGACCTTGCGTGCGCTGCAGGATTTTAATCCATGACATGTTCTCAGTGTAACCTGTGTTTGCTTGTTTATGTGTCTGTCTCCTACCCTGTTCCCTTTAACTCTGCTCCTGTTCTCAAGAGCGCAGCAGTGCCTGGACTTTGCAGTCCCCCTTCCGAGACTGGCTGCCTGTTGAGAACAAGGGACAGGCAGAACCTCCCACCCACACAGCAACCACCTCCTCTATATTCCACAAACCAGAATTCAGTATTTTATCTATGATTGCCATGTGAGTGTACAGAAAATCAGTGGAAAAAAATTTATGACACAACTGTACCAAAAACGATAAACTTTAATGTATGAAAATATATTGACAGGTTGGGTTTCACAAGGTGTTCATTATTGGAAGCTGTAAGGTATCCTTTGATGGCATTTATTTGTTCCAGGTTATTCATTGTTGTATCCTTGGACCTACACCAGATGATTATATATGTATTCAACCACAAGGGTGTATTAAATGAGAGAGAGGGGGGGGGGAATCATAATAGAGGACTACTGAAATGGTATTATTTCAGTGTAGATGAGGGCAGGTTAAATAAAAAGATGACAGCCAGACAAGTCAGTGACTGAATCAAAAGGATTTACATCTGAATGGAGTGGACATAAGCTTACTTTGTGATCTGTAAGGTAAGTAACTTTAATGTGTCAAGCAGAATACATGTTTTCTTTGCCATTTCCCGAAACGTAGCAACGTTTAAGACATGGATTTCATGTTGTAATGTTGACTTGGTACCCCAAAAAGTAGTTTGAATGAACGTTTCCATGTTACAAGCTAAACAAAGCTTGTTTAAACAGAGAAATTGTCGCAGAAATCAGCCTTGTTTGCATAGCGACGAAGAAAAGAACACAATTTAGGCTGTGATCTTAAATTCTAATCACTCCGTCGATATAGCAATGGACGCTAATAGTCGATCGAATCCCATTGTGACGCAGTGGGGGACAGTATTTGGCATGACAGGCCCCCATTGAATGTATTAGTCTCTCACTCATATAGCAAAATGTGTACAATTATTGGAAATTGGCTTTAAAACCGCAAAAATGTCTCTACACCTTATGGCAAAATGATGACACAATATGGCAGTCCCCGCACCACAATGTTCATTCCGTTGGGCATGCACAAATAGGTTGTTGATTGCGCTCACAGAAAAAAGTGTGTAACTTTCCCTTAATCAGATTCTAGTTTCCAAATAATTCATTTAGTGCAACGATTTCATTAATGTATCAGTTTTGATTCCACAAGACACGAGCCAAGCTGATTCAAATTGTTCAGCACCGCATGACGTTTCACAGTTCAGCACCAGGATGTGGATAGCACACATGACATCATTGCCATTACCTCACGCTTGGTTTTGCAGGGGTCCTCCAATGTGCAAAGAAAACTACCCAAATGAATTTCCCAAAAGGAATCTGGTACATATGTTTGTGTGAAGTAACTATTTGTTCATTCATTCTCAAAGGGTATATGGTAACAAGGCTTGTTGATGCTTATATACACATGCTCTGCTAAGACCCGCTCAAGCCAGTGTCAAAAAGCCTCAACTTTTTTCCAAAAGCAAATTCCATCATCTCATACATGCCAATCAGCCAACAGGCTTACATAGGCTTTTAGCAATTATTGTTGGGGTTCTTATAATGGGGTAGACTCTGGCAGAGAGAGAGAGAGGCACTATCGATGCTACTGGTCGATGTTTGAAAAGAATACAGGAGCAGTGTAGGAATGAGCTTAACAAAAATGGCTATTCCTGCAGGTGATATCCAGTCAAAAGTTTGGACACACCCACTCATTCCAGGGTTTTTCTTTATTCTCTACTATTTTCTACATTGTAGAATAATGACGACATCAAAACTATGACATAACACATATGGAATCATGTAGTAACCAGAAAAGTGTTAAACAAATCAAAATTGATGTTATATTTGAGATTCTTCAAAGTAGCCACCCTTTGCCTTGATGACAGCTTTGCACGCTCTTGGCATTCTCTTATCCAGATTCATGAGGTTGTGTTGTGGCAAGGTAGGGGTGGTATAAAGTAGATAGCCCTGTTTGGTAAAAGACCAAGTCCATTTATTTGACAAGAACAGCTCAAATAAGCAAAGAGAAATGACAGTCCATCATTGCTTTAAGACATGAAGGTCAGTCAATGCGGAACATTTCAAGAACTTTGAAAGTTTCTTCAATTGCAGTCGCAAAAACCATCAAGCGCTATGATGAAACTGGCTCTCCCGAGGACCGCCACAGGAAAGGAAGACCCAGAGTTACCTCTGCTGCAGAGGATAAGTTCATTAGAGTTACCAGCCTCAGAAATTGCAGCCCAAATAAATGCTTCACAGAGTTGAAGTAACAGACACATCTCAACATCAACTGTTCAGAGGAGACTGCGTGAATCAGGCCTTCATGTCAAACTGCTGCAAAGAAACCACTCCTAAAGGACACCGATAAGAACAAGAGACTTGCTTGGGGCAAGAAACACGAGCAATGGACATTAGACCGGTGGAAATCTGTCCTTTGGTCTGATTAGTGTGTCTTTGTGAGATGCAGAGTAGGTGAACGAATGATCTCCGCATGTGTGGTTCCCACCATGAAGCATGGAGTAGGAGGTGTGATGGTGCTTTGCTGGTAACACTGTCTGTGTTTTATTTAGAATTCAAGGCACGCTTAACCAGCATGGTTACCACAGCATTCTGCAGCGATACACCATCCCATCTGGTTTGCACTTAGTGGGACTATCATTTGTTTTTCAACAGGACAACGACCCAACATACCTCCAGGCTGTTTGACCAATAAGGTAGAGTGATGTAGTGCTGCATCAGACCGCCCTGGCCTCCACAATCACCCAACCTCAACCCAATTGAGATGGTTTGGGATGAGTTGGACCGCAGAGTTAAGGAAAAGCAGCAAACAAGTGCTCAACATATGTGGGAATTCCTTTAAGAATGTTGGAAAAGCATACCAGGTGAAGCTGGTTGAGAGAAGGCCAAGAGTGTACAAAGCTGTCATCAAGTTTAAAGGTGGATACTTTGAAGAATCTAACATATATTTGGTTTCGTGTAACACTTTCTTTGGTTACCTCATGATTCCATATGTGTTATTTACAGTTTTGAGGTCTTCACTATTATACAAGAAAATAGTCAAAATAAAGAAAAAGCCTTGAATGAGTAGGTGTGTCCAAACTTTTGACTGGTACTGTATATATGTATATATGTTCACTTTTTATAGATTTGTTACATTTTCACAAAAGTTGTGCTATAATAGTGGACCAATAGAGCGCCTGTAGCACAGGCAAAGATATTTTTCCAGCACCCCAATTGAAAATAACATTCATTAAAAGTACCCTGCACCAACAAACTTCTTCCCGTGGCTATACGTTTTGGTTTTTGCCCTAACACAACACAGCTGATTCAAATGATAAAAGCTTGATGATTAGTTGATTATTTGACCGGTTAAAGGATGAGAGAGGGAGGGGTCTGACTGGATGGGTCCTTAAAAAAGGAGAGCAGGAAGCAGTAGAACTCAACTCACAAACAGAGCGCTGACATGACCAGACTACAGGTGAGAGTTCAACATAGTCATCTAGTACTGTATCTGCTTTCATCCCAAATGGTAACCTATGTGGTACACTACTTTTTACCAGGACCCATCGGGCACATGTGACCCTGTTCAAATGTAGTGCAGGGGTCTCCAACAGGTCATAGTAGTTTGCCAAACAATTCAGATTTTAAAAAAATATATTTTTTCACGTGTTCAACTGTCAAACAAATCTCAAGTATCAGACACTGCAAGTTACTAAATCAACACGACTTGACGTTATCCCACCTCTGGTTAGTTAACTATTGGCTTAAAACGTCACATTTAAAACCATATCTGCCAATTTCCAGCAATATTGCCTTGTCGCTCACTCCCTGTGTAGCCAGTTGATGCCTAGTGGGTTGCCAGATTCTTTCACAACTAAGTATTAACTGCAAGGTATACTTGTCAAAAGTATAGAAATGGTATCTTTTGTTATTTGCAAACCTTGCCATGAAATGAGCATCAATTGGCAATACAGAACCATCGCTAGTTACTTTTCTTCCAGACCTAAAAGAAATGGTATTCTGATGTGATTTAAGCACTGCCATGGACTCAGAACATTACATTTTGTTCTCCATTACCAATTGTAATTGAGTGGCAAACCAGGAAATTGAACTGAGAACATTTATGAAAATGGCTGTAATTTGGGGTTTAAAATCACAGCTTTTTTTATAGGGCCCCTTTAGTAGTTTATTACTCATTTTACTGTGTCTATTGCCAGACCGGTACACTGAAGAGTTGTAGGGCAGAGAAGAATGAGCCTATTTGAAAGAAGTCGCTTGCGACGTGTGTATTAATAAAAGGTAGCTCATGCCAGGCAAGTTGAGTCTCCTGCTCTAGAAAAATGTACTTTACCAGCCAATTTCATTTGCAAAAAGGTGACTTACTAGGTGTGCCATGCATCGGGGTTAGTTATCTAGGGTGCTGTTTCGGGGAGAACCCAAGAGCATAGACTTCTCCTTATTCCCGTGTGCCAGGCTAATCTACTCTGTGGTGGAAGAGATGATACCTGGTATTCCTTAGCCCTTCATTAGTTGAATGTGTTAAGTGGACTTGCTGGGGTACTCGAGGAGAGGTTGGGGAAACACTGATGGCTTATCTCGTGTGTCTCTCAGGAGACTATCACCATGGCGACGTTGACCCTTCTACTGCTTCTCAGCGCTGCCTTTACACTGGGCGACAGAATGACTGCGCGCATAGCAAGTAAGAGTCAGCCTCACACTTTACATCACGAGTGTCAAACGCATTCCACGGAGTCTCTTGCATCTGCAGTTGGCTTACCTTTCAATGAAGACCTAGACAACCAGGTGAGGGGAGTTCCTTACTAATTAGTGACCTAAATTGATCAATCGAGGGAGGAGCGAAAACCTGTAGACACTCTGTGCTCTGTGGAATGAGTTTGTGCTTTACATCATTGATTGTGTATGTTTTGTTGTAGTGTGGCATGACTGATCTCCAAATGTTATTTTTGATGCAAGGGTCAGTCTGGACTATCCTTTAAAGTCTGCTGCAATTTCGGAACCCTCCCTGTCTTCTCCTTTCAGATGATTTGGTGACATTTGCAGCAGACCAAAGAAACCCATGCCCCAGAGGCTGGTTCCAATTTAATTCACGCTGCTTCATGTTTGTCAAAACTGCAAGGACATGGCCCAATGCAGAGGTATAATGCTTACTTTCTACAATTGAAGTCAACTTAGTTTTTTGAGTTTAAGGTGCTTTGGCCTTATTTTAACAGGCGCCTCATGTAAAATACTGAACGTCCCCTTAATATGCTGTAATTGCAATTTTCTATAGGCTTTTCAATATTGTGTGGAGTTGGGCCCTCTTGTATATTAGAACCCTCAAGGCATGGGTTAAGACTGAGATGAACTAATTCCTATATTTGAGATTCCAGAAGACAAATTCTCAGACTGGACAACTGACTAATGCTTCCATTATGACATGTCTTTGTCTCTGTGTACTGCTTGCTCTAGCGCCACTGTCAGTTACTTGGACAAAAACTGAAGCCTGTGTACAACACTGTAAAGTACCTTGGCGCAAACCTGGCATCTGTGCACAGCTATGAAGAGTCCCAATTTCTACAGGCGGTGGTGTTGATCACGACTGGCAGTTTCCCTCTTACCTGGATTGGCGGATTTGATGCTGTTCAAGCAAAGGTGGAAAAGGTACCCAAAGTGAAGATGCCTTAATACTTAAGACTAATAAAACCATCAGCTCGGAGTAGGTGTTAAGACACTGGTCAGACAACTCTGTGCCAGGAGTAATCAACTGGCCAGTTTCTCAGCTGGTAATGACCACAGTTTGAGGTACCGCAGAGGAAAGATTGACATTCGCAACTCGAGTTCTACGTGGAATTTGGATATTACCATTTTAATAACTGTAAATTGCTTTGGCACAGTAGGCATGAAGTTACTTGCCTACCTTTTAACCAGACACTATTCAAGTAAACATGGCCCAATGTCATCTCTTTAAACTGATATTAATGTGACTTTAAGTATTTAGGCATGTGACCTATGCCTCGTGAAGTCATTGTCAAAAGCAAAAGAAATACTGTTGGTTGTAGGTCTAGATTTGAGTTGAGCATCTCGAAATATCCAGAGCAATTGCCACAGATGATCCATTAGATGATCCATTAGATGATCCATTAGATGATCCATTAGATGATCCATTAGATGAACCAGATACTCCATTGGCCTCTAACGATGTGAAGAGTCTGCAATGTCGGGCAGATTCGAGGGACAGGCACAACTCGGAGAGAAATGTTTTTCTCAGTTTCTGGCATGTCATGTGTGCTACTTGTATCAGTACTCGTAACGACCTAAGCATTACAAAACGTATATATTTGCTCAAATAAGCCATTATGTTTTTCGTTAATTAAATTTGCCATCTTATTGACGGCCATACAAAAACGAGTTGCTTGGTGACCAGGAAAAACGCTACCCGCTTGAGAAGGCAGATTTTGGGCTTATAGTTATCCTTCTCGCTTCGCCTCTTCCTCTTTGCTATGGCGCAGAAACGACTTACTAGCTGTCTTTTTCTAATTTTGGGATTTCTAGAAATGTGTATCAACACTTGTGTATTTTTTTCACCCAACAGTTCCAGTGTCAGTCTGCACGTTTTGCTAGTGGTGGCTTTTACCGTTTTGTTGGAGGAAAGACCATGAGTGTTGTATTTTAGAAATTGTTCAGCAAGCACATGTAACATTTGATACTGAGATCTCACTACTTCCACACAGGACAGGCTATGGTTCTGGAGTGACGGCTCCAAATTTGATCACGAGAGCTGGGCTGAAGGGGAGCCGAATAACAACAATGGTGCCAGAGAGCCATGTATTCATTTCAACTTTGGAGGTACATTATCATCCATCAAATTAAACTTTTTTGAGTAAGTTTAACAAATAAATGTGAGCTACTTTTCTCTTTTCGAGTGTACATCGAGAGGTAATTTCTATTTCGTGTTTCCTCTTAAGCTGAAAACGGCTGGAACGATGTCTCATGTGGAAAGAGCTATCCCTCCGTGTGCTCCATAAGAACCTGTTTAATCCTTCAAACTGTCAATTGAAACAGAAAATGCTACTCTGGTGTCAGCATCCTAACTGCAAATGTTTCATGTTATAGTGAATTACTTTGAAGGTATTTGTTGCTGTAAAATACATTTGACTTGTTGTGTAACTATTGTAGCTTGTTGTCAATAAAACTGGTGTACGTATTTAATCTCATGAGTCGTTATTTAACATTGCTTCACTTTGTTTCTTGAAGATGCAGTCTGGGTGTCCAGTGGGCATTTCAATTCTTTGATCCATTGTTTCTTGAAGAATAGAATTCTCTTAGGACCCAAAAAGTTGTAAAAAAAATGTGGTCTCACTGTCAACTGCGTTAAATTTCAGCAGACTTAACATGTTTAAATATTTGAGATTCAAAAACAAACATAAACTGAACAAGTTCCACAGAAATGGAATGTGTCCCTGAACCAAGGGGTCTGTTAAAAGTAAGTCAGTGTCTGGCCGCATTAAGTACTGCAGTGCATCTCCTCATGGACTGCACCAGGGTTGCCAGTTCTTGCTGTGAGATGTTACCCCACTCTTCCACGACGGCACCTGCAAGTTCCCGGACAATTCTGGGGGGGAATGGTCCTAGCCCTCACCCGCCGATCCAACAGGTCTCAGACGTGCTCAATGGGATTGAAATCAGGGCTCTTCGCTGGCCATGGCTGAACACTGGCATTCCAGTCTTGCAGGAAATCACCCACAGAACTAGCAGTGTGGTGTATTTGATGCTGGAGGGTCATGTCAGAATGAGGGAGGAGGATGTCTTCCCTGTACTGCACAGTGTTGTGATTACCTGCTATGACAGCAACCTCAGTCCGATGATGCTGTGACACGCCGCCCCAGACCATGACGGACCCTCCACCTCAATCGATCCTGCTCCAGATTACAGGCCTCGGTGTAACGCTCATTCCTTAGACTATAATGCGACTCCGACCACCCCTGGTGAGACATATCCGCGACTCGTCAGTGACGAGCTTGTTTTGTTTTTTTGCCAGTCCTGCCTGGTCCAGCGAGGGTGGGTTTGTGCCCATAGGTGACGTAGGCAGGTCCTCACCGGCAACAATAGCATCAAATAGTCCCCGTGATATGCAACTGTTCAGGGAAGTCAGGAACCAATACGCGAAGGCCAGCTTCTTCAGGCAGAAGTTTGCATCCTGTAGCTCCAACTCCAAAAAGTTCTGGGACACTGAAGTCCATGGAGAACAAGAGTGCTATCTAACCTCCAAACGAGCTTCAATGCCATACAACACTCCTTCCGTGGTCTCCAACTGCTCTTAAAAGCTAGTAAAACCAAATGCATGCTTTTCAACCGATCGCTGCCTGCACCCGCATGCCCGACTAGCACACCACCCTGGATGGTTCCGACCTTGAATATGTGGACATCTATAAGTACCTAGGTGTCTGGCTAGACTGCAAACTCTCCTTCCAGACTCATATCAAACATCTCCAATCGAAAATCAAATCAAGAGTCGGCTTTCTATTCCGCAACAAAGCCTCCTTCACTCACGCCGCCAAGCTTACCCTAGTAAAACTGACTATCCTACCGATCCTCGACTTCGGCGATGTCATCTACAAAATGGCTTCCAACACTCTACTCAGCAAACTGGATGCAGTCTATCACAGTGCCATCCGTTTTGTCACTAAAGCACCTTATACCACCCACACCTGCGACTTGTATGCTCTAGTCGGCTGGCCCTCGCTACATATTCGTCGCCAGACCCACTGGCTCCAGGTCATCTACAGGTCCATACTAGGTAAAACTCCGCCTTATCTCAGTTCACTGGTCACGATGGCAACACCCATCCGTAGCACGCGCTCCAGCAGGTGTATCTCACTGATCATCCCTAAATTTTAATTATTCGCCTACCTCCTCATGCCTTTTGCACACATTGTATATAGACTCCCCCTTTTTTTTCTCTACTGTGTTACTGACTTGTTAATGGTTTACTCCATGTGTAACTCTGTGTTGTCTGTTCACACTGCTATGCTTTATCTTGGCCAGGTCGCAGTTGCAAATGAGAACTTGTTCTCAACTAGCCTACCTGGTTAAATAAAAAAATAAAAAAATGAAAAACAAGACCTCAGTCCAGCGCCTCTCAGCCTATTGCGGACAGTCTGAGCACTGATGGAGGGATTGTGCGTTCCTGGTGTAACTCGGGCAGTTGTTGCCATCCTGTACCTGTCCCGCAGGTGTGATGTTCCGATCCTGTGCAGGTGTTACACGTGTTCTGCCACTGCGAGGACGATCAGCTGTCGTTCCTGTCTCACTGCACGGACAATGCAAGTTAATGCCCTGGCCACATCTGCAGTCCT
The DNA here is from genome assembly GCF_002021735.2 of Oncorhynchus kisutch. Taxonomy (NCBI): domain Eukaryota; kingdom Metazoa; phylum Chordata; class Actinopteri; order Salmoniformes; family Salmonidae; genus Oncorhynchus; species Oncorhynchus kisutch. Next base: position 9,635 of record NW_022264151.1, on the reverse strand, counting down.
CATGCCTCCTTGCAGCATGCCTAAGGCACGTTCACGCAGGGACCCTGGGCGTCTATCTTTTGGTGTCTTTCAGTAGAAAAGCCTCTAGTGTCCTAACTGACCTTAATTGCCTACCGTCTGTAAGCTGTTAGTGTCTTAACGACAGGTGCATATTCATTAACGTCTGGAAACGGTGTTTAAACCATTGACAATGAAGATCTGTGAAGTTACTTGGATTTTTACAAATTCTTTGAAAGACAGGGTCCTGAAAAAGGGATGTTTCTTTTTTGCTTTATTACTCTACTAACACTAATGTCAACGAATAGTGTGTGTGTAGCTTTCAAAGTTGAAAATTATCACGTGGATGTCAGAATGCTGTGTGAATATTAGTGTCACATATCCCTACTCCATCCGTTCCCTGTGGGGCAGTCGTTTGGTTTGTAGAATCCCAGAATGTAGCTTTGCGTTTCCAAACTCTCGCTGGGTTTAGACGTGAGTACTTATTAGAGCCAACTGTATTAGACTGTTCTACCTGCAGCTATGGTACCTGTTCATCGGACGTGCTGTTTTCGACTCTCTCTCGACCTCAATGCTCGGCTATGAAAAGCCCACTGACGTTTCCTCCGGATGTGCTGACCTGTTGCACCCCCTACAACCACTTATTTGACCCTGCTGGTCAAATAACAGCTTGAACGATCTGAACTTAATGGCCATGTACTCTAATCTCCACCCGGCACAGCCAGAAGAGGACTGGCCACCCCTCAGAGCACGGTTCCTGCCTTTCGAGGGAGGTTTTTTTCCCCCCTAGCAACCATGCTGCTACATCTGCATTGCTTGCTGTTTGGGTGTCTGTATAAGCATGTGAAATCTTCTGTAAAAAGGGCATTGGAAATGCATTTCATATGGAATCGCATGATGCTCAGTGTGTTTATTCCCTCCGTGCACAGCTAGCTAGTATAATTGTATCACAGTAATGAGGTGAAGGTGGCGGCAATACCCATTAGGGTCAGTAAGGGAAGAAGGAGGACGTGCTTAACTCAACTCCCTTCCGTAAACCATTAAAGGTGCTTGGAACCAAAAATAGATTTTTGTTTTGTATGATACCCATCAAGGACGAGACTGGCGAGGCCACCTCCAAGACTATGGTGGACATCAACACCCAAGGTCATCCTTGAGTGACCGAGGTCATGAACGCTGGAATGTATTTATTTATTTTTTCTTCCATGGTACATTGTCAATAGAGATCGCTTTCCTACCCCCTCCTCCAGGTTTGGTGACTGGACCAACCAGACCCTCAAGACTGCCATGGGCAAGTCCCTTTATTTGGTACCAGGAAGGATGGGAGAACAACCTGAAGGTAAGTCTCTCTTTGCACACGACAGCAGCATCCAGGCCTCCACCTAGTACGGAAGGGAGCCGCAGCTGTTGACTGAGGTAAGCAATGCAATTGTTATTGCACATACTGTAGTCTTTCAAATTTTTGAATAACGTACTTTCTGATCACTGAAACCCCACCTGATATGTTTGAACCAGATCAGAACGCCTTGGAGGACCACCTTCCTAGGAAATATAATTGTATTTATTCCTGTTCTCAATCAAGGTGAGACTGGACAAGGCGCAGGTGGAGAGCTACAGGAGCAGAATCGAGAAGGGGACCAAGTGCTATGACTTCTGGGCAAATGACTTGGTTTGGAAGAAGGACGAAAGGAAGGCGAGACCTGGGGAAAACCTCGCTGCTCTTTCGCTCCTAGCTGGGGTCACCATCTGTTAAAGTGAAAATTTAAAATCTCAAACATTTGCATACAAAACAACCTGAAGCTACTTCAAATCAAATGTATTTGTCACATACACATGGTTAGCAGATGTTAATGCGAGTGTAGGGAAATGCTTGTGCTTCTAGTTCCGACAATGCAGTAATAACCAACGAGTAATCCAACCTAACAATTCCAAAACTACTACCTAATACACACAAGTGTAAAGGGATAAAGGACATGTGCATAATGATGGTACAGAATGGCATAGGCAAGATGGTATAGAATACAGTATATACAGTGGGGAGAACAAGTATTTGATAACCTGCCAAATCGGCAGTGTTTCCTACTTACAAAACATGTAGAAGTCTGTCATTTTTATCATAGGTACACTTCAACTGTGAGAGACGGAATCTAAAACGAAAATCACGTTATGATTTTTAAGTCATTCATTTGCATTAATTACTTAAAGCAGGGATTTTAGCCCACTCCTCCATACAGACCTTCTCCAGATCCTTCAGGTTTCGGGGCTGTCGCCGGGCAATACGGACTTTCAGCTCCCTCCAAAGATGTTCTATTGGGTTCAGGTCTGGAGTCTGGCTAGGCCACTCCAGGACCTTGAGATGCTTCTTACGGAGCCACTCCTTAGTTGCCCTGGCTGTGTGTTTCGGGTCGTTGTCATGCAGGAAGACCCAGCCCCTTACTGAGGGAAGGAGGTTGTTGGCCAAGATCTCGCGATACATGGCCCCATCCATCCTCCCCTCAATCCGGTGCAGTCGTCATGTCCCCTTTTCAGAAAAGCATCCCCAAAGAATGATGTTTCCACCTCCATGCTTCACGGTTGGGGTGGTGTTCTTGGGGTTGTACTCATCCTTCTTCTTCCTCTAAACACGGCGAGTGGAGTTTAGACCAAAAAGCTCTATTTTTGTCTCATCAGACCACATGACCTTCTCCCATTCCTCCTCTAGATCATCCAGATGGTCATTGGCAAACTTCAGACGGGCCTGGACATGTGCTGGCTTGAGCAGGGGGACCTTGCGTGCGCTGCAGGATTTTAATCCATGACATGTTCTCAGTGTAACCTGTGTTTGCTTGTTTATGTGTCTGTCTCCTACCCTGTTCCCTTTAACTCTGCTCCTGTTCTCAAGAGCGCAGCAGTGCCTGGACTTTGCAGTCCCCCTTCCGAGACTGGCTGCCTGTTGAGAACAAGGGACAGGCAGAACCTCCCACCCACACAGCAACCACCTCCTCTATATTCCACAAACCAGAATTCAGTATTTTATCTATGATTGCCATGTGAGTGTACAGAAAATCAGTGGAAAAAAATTTATGACACAACTGTACCAAAAACGATAAACTTTAATGTATGAAAATATATTGACAGGTTGGGTTTCACAAGGTGTTCATTATTGGAAGCTGTAAGGTATCCTTTGATGGCATTTATTTGTTCCAGGTTATTCATTGTTGTATCCTTGGACCTACACCAGATGATTATATATGTATTCAACCACAAGGGTGTATTAAATGAGAGAGAGGGGGGGGGAATCATAATAGAGGACTACTGAAATGGTATTATTTCAGTGTAGATGAGGGCAGGTTAAATAAAAAGATGACAGCCAGACAAGTCAGTGACTGAATCAAAAGGATTTACATCTGAATGGAGTGGACATAAGCTTACTTTGTGATCTGTAAGGTAAGTAACTTTAATGTGTCAAGCAGAATACATGTTTTCTTTGCCATTTCCCGAAACGTAGCAACGTTTAAGACATGGATTTCATGTTGTAATGTTGACTTGGTACCCCAAAAAGTAGTTTGAATGAACGTTTCCATGTTACAAGCTAAACAAAGCTTGTTTAAACAGAGAAATTGTCGCAGAAATCAGCCTTGTTTGCATAGCGACGAAGAAAAGAACACAATTTAGGCTGTGATCTTAAATTCTAATCACTCCGTCGATATAGCAATGGACGCTAATAGTCGATCGAATCCCATTGTGACGCAGTGGGGGACAGTATTTGGCATGACAGGCCCCCATTGAATGTATTAGTCTCTCACTCATATAGCAAAATGTGTACAATTATTGGAAATTGGCTTTAAAACCGCAAAAATGTCTCTACACCTTATGGCAAAATGATGACACAATATGGCAGTCCCCGCACCACAATGTTCATTCCGTTGGGCATGCACAAATAGGTTGTTGATTGCGCTCACAGAAAAAAGTGTGTAACTTTCCCTTAATCAGATTCTAGTTTCCAAATAATTCATTTAGTGCAACGATTTCATTAATGTATCAGTTTTGATTCCACAAGACACGAGCCAAGCTGATTCAAATTGTTCAGCACCGCATGACGTTTCACAGTTCAGCACCAGGATGTGGATAGCACACATGACATCATTGCCATTACCTCACGCTTGGTTTTGCAGGGGTCCTCCAATGTGCAAAGAAAACTACCCAAATGAATTTCCCAAAAGGAATCTGGTACATATGTTTGTGTGAAGTAACTATTTGTTCATTCATTCTCAAAGGGTATATGGTAACAAGGCTTGTTGATGCTTATATACACATGCTCTGCTAAGACCCGCTCAAGCCAGTGTCAAAAAGCCTCAACTTTTTCCAAAAGCAAATTCCATCATCTCATACATGCCAATCAGCCAACAGGCTTACATAGGCTTTTAGCAATTATTGTTGGGGTTCTTATAATGGGGTAGACTCTGGCAGAGAGAGAGAGAGGCACTATCGATGCTACTGGTCGATGTTTGAAAAGAATACAGGAGCAGTGTAGGAATGAGCTTAACAAAATGGCTATTCCTGCAGGTGATATCCAGTCAAAAGTTTGGACACACCCACTCATTCCAGGGTTTTTCTTTATTCTCTACTATTTTCTACATTGTAGAATAATGACGACATCAAAACTATGACATAACACATATGGAATCATGTAGTAACCAGAAAAGTGTTAAACAAATCAAAATTGATGTTATATTTGAGATTCTTCAAAGTAGCCACCCTTTGCCTTGATGACAGCTTTGCACGCTCTTGGCATTCTCTTATCCAGATTCATGAGGTTGTGTTGTGGCAAGGTAGGGGTGGTATAAAGTAGATAGCCCTGTTTGGTAAAAGACCAAGTCCATTTATTTGACAAGAACAGCTCAAATAAGCAAAGAGAAATGACAGTCCATCATTGCTTTAAGACATGAAGGTCAGTCAATGCGGAACATTTCAAGAACTTTGAAAGTTTCTTCAATTGCAGTCGCAAAAACCATCAAGCGCTATGATGAAACTGGCTCTCCCGAGGACCGCCACAGGAAAGGAAGACCCAGAGTTACCTCTGCTGCAGAGGATAAGTTCATTAGAGTTACCAGCCTCAGAAATTGCAGCCCAAATAAATGCTTCACAGAGTTGAAGTAACAGACACATCTCAACATCAACTGTTCAGAGGAGACTGCGTGAATCAGGCCTTCATGTCAAACTGCTGCAAAGAAACCACTCCTAAAGGACACCGATAAGAACAAGAGACTTGCTTGGGGCAAGAAACACGAGCAATGGACATTAGACCGGTGGAAATCTGTCCTTTGGTCTGATTAGTGTGTCTTTGTGAGATGCAGAGTAGGTGAACGAATGATCTCCGCATGTGTGGTTCCCACCATGAAGCATGGAGTAGGAGGTGTGATGGTGCTTTGCTGGTAACACTGTCTGTGTTTTATTTAGAATTCAAGGCACGCTTAACCAGCATGGTTACCACAGCATTCTGCAGCGATACACCATCCCATCTGGTTTGCACTTAGTGGGACTATCATTTGTTTTTCAACAGGACAACGACCCAACATACCTCCAGGCTGTTTGACCAATAAGGTAGAGTGATGTAGTGCTGCATCAGACCGCCCTGGCCTCCACAATCACCCAACCTCAACCCAATTGAGATGGTTTGGGATGAGTTGGACCGCAGAGTTAAGGAAAAGCAGCAAACAAGTGCTCAACATATGTGGGAATTCCTTTAAGAATGTTGGAAAAGCATACCAGGTGAAGCTGGTTGAGAGAAGGCCAAGAGTGTACAAAGCTGTCATCAAGTTTAAAGGTGGATACTTTGAAGAATCTAACATATATTTGGTTTCGTGTAACACTTTCTTTGGTTACCTCATGATTCCATATGTGTTATTTACAGTTTTGAGGTCTTCACTATTATACAAGAAAATAGTCAAAATAAAGAAAAAGCCTTGAATGAGTAGGTGTGTCCAAACTTTTGACTGGTACTGTATATATGTATATATGTTCACTTTTTATAGATTGTTACATTTTCACAAAAGTTGTGCTATAATAGTGGACCAATAGAGCGCCTGTAGCACAGGCAAAGATATTTTTCCAGCACCCCAATTGAAAATAACATTCATTAAAAGTACCCTGCACCAACAAACTTCTTCCCGTGGCTATACGTTTTGGTTTTTGCCCTAACACAACACAGCTGATTCAAATGATAAAAGCTTGATGATTAGTTGATTATTTGACCGGTTAAAGGATGAGAGAGGGAGGGGTCTGACTGGATGGGTCCTTAAAAAAGGAGAGCAGGAAGCAGTAGAACTCAACTCACAAACAGAGCGCTGACATGACCAGACTACAGGTGAGAGTTCAACATAGTCATCTAGTACTGTATCTGCTTTCATCCCAAATGGTAACCTATGTGGTACACTACTTTTTACCAGGACCCATCGGGCACATGTGACCCTGTTCAAATGTAGTGCAGGGGTCTCCAACAGGTCATAGTAGTTTGCCAAACAATTCAGATTTTAAAAAAAATATATTTTTTCACGTGTTCAACTGTCAAACAAATCTCAAGTATCAGACACTGCAAGTTACTAAATCAACACGACTTGACGTTATCCCACCTCTGGTTAGTTAACTATTGGCTTAAAACGTCACATTTAAAACCATATCTGCCAATTTCCAGCAATATTGCCTTGTCGCTCACTCCCTGTGTAGCCAGTTGATGCCTAGTGGGTTGCCAGATTCTTTCACAACTAAGTATTAACTGCAAGGTATACTTGTCAAAAGTATAGAAATGGTATCTTTTGTTATTTGCAAACCTTGCCATGAAATGAGCATCAATTGGCAATACAGAACCATCGCTAGTTACTTTTCTTCCAGACCTAAAAGAAATGGTATTCTGATGTGATTTAAGCACTGCCATGGACTCAGAACATTACATTTTGTTCTCCATTACCAATTGTAATTGAGTGGCAAACCAGGAAATTGAACTGAGAACATTTATGAAAATGGCTGTAATTTGGGGTTTAAAATCACAGCTTTTTTTATAGGGCCCCTTTAGTAGTTTATTACTCATTTTACTGTGTCTATTGCCAGACCGGTACACTGAAGAGTTGTAGGGCAGAGAAGAATGAGCCTATTTGAAAGAAGTCGCTTGCGACGTGTGTATTAAACGGTAGCTCATGCCAGGCAGTTGAGTCTCCTGCTCTAGAAAATGTACTTTACAGCCAATTTCATTTGCAAAAAAGGTGACTTACTAGGTGTGCCATGCATCGGGGTTAGTATCTAGGGTGCTGTTTCGGGGAGAACCCAAGAGCATAGACTTCTCCTTATTCCCGTGTTGCCAGGCTAATCTACTCTGTGGTGAAGAGATGATACCTGGTATTCCTTAGCCCTTCATTAGTTGAATGTGTTAAGTGGACTTGCTGGGGTACTCGAGGAGAGGTTGGGGAAACACTGATGGCTTATCTCGTGTGTCTCTCAGGAGACTATCACCATGGCGATGTTGACCCTTCTACTGCTTCTCAGCGCTGCCTTTACACTGGGCGACAGAATGACTGCGCGCATAGCAAGTAAGAGTCAGCCTCACACTTTACATCACGAGTGTCAAACGCATTCCACGGAGTCTCTGCATCTGCAGTTGGCTTACCTTTCAATGAAGACCTAGACAACCAGGTGAGGGGAGTTCCTTACTAATTAGTGACCTAAATTGATCAATCGAGGGAGGAGCGAAAACCTGTAGACACTCTGTGCTCTGTGGAATGAGTTTGTGCTTTACATCATTGATTGTGTATTTTGTTGTAGTGTGGCATGACTGATCTCCAAATGTTATTTTTGATGCAAGGGTCAGTCTGGACTATCCTTTAAAGTCGGCTGCAATTTCGGAACCCTCCCTGTCTTCTCCTTTCAGATGATTTGGTGACATTTGCAGCAGACCAAAGAAACCCATGCCCCAGAGGCTGGTTCCAATTTAATTCACGCTGTCATGTTTGTCAAAACTGCAAGGACATGGCCCAATGCAGAGGTATAATGCTTAACAATTGAAGTCAACTTAGTTTTTTGAGTTTAAGGTGCTTTGGCCTTATTTTAACAGGCGCCTCATGTAAAATACTGAACGTCCCCTTAATATGCTGTAATTGCAATTTTCTATAGGCTTTTCAATATTGTGTGGAGTTGGGCCCTCTTGTATATTAGAACCCTCAAGGCATGGGTTAAGACTGAGATGAACTAATTCCTATATTTGAGATTCCAGAAGACAAATTCTCAGACTGGACAACTGACTAATGCTTCCATTATGACATGTCTTTGTCTCTGTGTACTGCTTGCTCTAGCGCCACTGTCAGTTACTTGGACAAAAACTGAAGCCTGTGTACAACACTGTAAGTACCTTGGCGCAAACCTGGCATCTGTGCACAGCTATGAAGAGTCCCAATTTCTACAGGCGGTGGTGTTGATCACGACTGGCAGTTTCCCTCTTACCTGGATTGGCGGATTTGATGCTGTTCAAGCAAAGGTGGAAAAGGTACCCAAAGTGAAGATGCCTTAATACTTAAGACTAATAAAACCATCAGCTCGGAGTAGGTGTTAAGACACTGGTCAGACAACTCTGTGCCAGGAGTAATCAACTGGCCAGTTTCTCAGCTGGTAATGACCACAGTTTGAGGTACCGCAGAGGAAAGATTGACATTCGCAACTCGAGTTCTACGTGGAATTTGGATATTACCATTTTAATAACTGTAAATTGCTTTGGCACAGTAGGCATGAAGTTACTTGCCTACCTTTTAACCAGACACTATTCAAGTAAACATGGCCAATGTCATCTCTTAAACTGATATTAATGTGACTTAAGTATTTAGGCATGTGACCTATGCCTCGTGAAGTCATTGTCAAAAGCAAAAGAAATACTGTTGGTTGTAGGTCTAGATTTGAGTTGAGCATCTCGAAATATCCAGAGCAATTGCCACAGATGATCCATTAGATGATCCATTAGATGATCCATTAGATGATCCATTAGATGATCCATTAGATGATACACCAGACTCCATTGGCCTCTAACGATGTGAAGAGTCTGCAATGTCGGGCAGATTCGAGGGACAGGCACAACTCGGAGAGAAATGTTTTCTCAGTTTCTGGCATGTCATGTGTGCTACTTGTATCAGTACTCGTAACGACCTAAGCATTACAAAACGTATATATTTGCTCAAATAAGCCATTATGTTTTCGTTAATTAAATTTGCCATCTTATTGACGGCCATACAAAAACGAGTTGCTTGGTGACCAGGAAAAACGCTACCCGCTTGAGAAGGCAGATTTTGGGCTTATAGTTATCCTTCTCGCTTCGCCTCTTCCTCTTGCTATGGCGCAGAAAACGACTACTAGCTGTCTTTTCTAATTTGGGATTTCTAGAAATGTGTATCACACTTGTGTATTTTTTTCACCCAACAGTTCCAGTGTCAGTCTGCACGTTTTGCTAGTGGTGGCTTTTACCGTTTTGTTGGAGGAAAGACCATGAGTGTTGTATTTAGAAATTGTTCAGCAAGCACATGTAACATTTGATACTGAGATCTCATACTTCCACACAGGACAGGCTATGGTTCTGGAGTGACGGCTCCAAATTGATCACGAGAGCTGGGCTGAAGGGGGCCGAA
>NW_022264150.1:27500-34125 GCF_002021735.2 Oncorhynchus kisutch | reverse complement strand
TTTTTTTTATGTAAGCCAGGGCGAACGCATATTCTTCAGATTACAAGACCAAATGATTTTGCACATCTCTGTTTCCTGCTTAGATTTTCAACATTCTGGAAAGTAGAAGTTGGGTCTTTGCAAAAAAACATGGAGAAGCTGGGGATTGAACCAAGGACCTCATACATGCAAAGCATGCACTCTACCACTGAGCTACATCCCCTTTCTAGGAAAAAAAATGTTGCTATTTTTTTAAATGTCACTTTATTTACCCGGTAAGCCAGTTAAGGACAAGTTCTCATACACCACTGCGACCTGGCCAAGATAAAGCAAAGCAGTGCAACACAAACAACAACACAGAGTTACACATGGAACAAACAAATCCGGTCTTGGGACCAACAAAAGTGACCCAAAGAGACACTCTGGCGGAGCAACTTAGTTTTAATTGTATTTTTTTGTTTTTCAGTTTAGTTTTTTCTATTTGGTTTGTTTTTTTAACCTTATGGTCTACTTAGGAGCCTCGACAAGTCACAGTACAACATTAACATTTTAACCATAACATAAAAAAAATAATAAATAATTCTATACAATCACATTAACAATCTAAATGGCAAAAAGAGACCATAGCAAAAAACTTTCAATGCAATGTGAGAAAATGATGTAACTAGTCTGTCACTAATTCAAGGTTAATTTTTGTATTTTTTTTATGTAAGCAGGCGAATGCATATTCTTCAGTATTACAAACCAATTTTGCACACCCTGTGTCCCTCCTGCTATATTTTCACATTCTGGAAAGTAGAAGTTGGGTCGTTGCAAAAAAAATGGAGAAGCTGGGATTGAACCAAGGACAGCATACATGCAACATGCACTCTACCACTGAGCTACAATCCCCTTGCTGGAAGTTAAAAAAATGGGCTTATTTGTTTAAATGTCACTTTATTTAACCAGAAGCCATTTAATGACAGTTCTCATACACCACTGCGACCGGGCCAAGATAAAGCAAAGCAGTGCAACACAAACAACAACACAGAGTTACACATGGAACAAACAAATCCGGTCTTGGGGACCAACAAAAGTGACCCAAAGAGACACTCTGGCGGAGCAACATTAGTTTTTAATTGTATTTTTTTGTTTTTCAGTTTAGTTTTCTTAATTTGGTTTGTTTTTTAACCTTATGGTCTACTTAGGAGCCTACGACAAGTCACAGTAAAACATTAACATTTTTAACCATAACATAAAAATAATAATAAATAATTCTATACAATCTACATTAACAATCTAAATGGACCAAAAAAGAGACAATAGAAAAGACTTTCAATTGCAATGTGAGAAATGATGGTAACTAGTCTGGCCCTAATTCAGGTTAATTTTTGTATTTTTTTATGTAAGCCAGGGCGAACGCATATTCTTCAGATTACAAGACCAAATGATTTTGCACATCTCTGTTTCCTGCTTAGAATTTAAACATTCTGGAAAGTAGAAGTTGGGTCTTTGCAAAAAAAGATGGAGAAGCTGGGGATTGAACCCAGGACCTCATACATGCAAAGCATGCGCTCTACCACTGAGCTACATCCCCTTTCTAGGAAAAAAAAATGTTGCCTATTTTTTTAAATGTCACTTTTATTTCACCAGGTAAGCCAGTTAAGGACAAGTTCTCATACACCACTGCGACCTGGCCAAGATAAAGCAAAGCAGTGCAACACAAACAACAACACAGAGTTACACATGGAACAAACAAATCCGGGCTTGGGACCAACAAAAGTGACCCAAAAGAGACACTCTGGCGGAGCAACTTAGTTTTTAATTGTATTTTTTTGTTTTTCAGTTTAGTTTTCTTAATTTGGTTTGGTTTTTAACCTTATGGTCTACTTAGGAGCCTACGACAAGTCACAGTAAAACATTAACATTTTTAACCATAACATAAAAATAATAATAAATAATTCTATACAATCTACATTAACAATCTAAATGGACCAAAAAGAGACAATAGAAAAGACTTTCAATTGCAATGTGAGAAAATGATGGTAACTAGTCTGGCCCTAATTCAGGTTAATTTTTGTATTTTTTTATGTAAGCCAGGGCGAACGCATATTCTTCAGATTACAAGACCAAATGATTTTGCACATCTCTGTTTCCTGCTTAGAATTTAAACATTCTGGAAAGTAGAAGTTGGGTCTTTGCAAAAAAACATGGAGAAGCTGGGGATTGAACCCAGGACCTCATACATGCAAAGCATGCGCTCTACCACTGAGCTACATCCCCTTTCTAGGAAAAAAAATGTTGCCTATTTTTTAAATGTCACTTTTATTTCACCAGGTAAGCCAGTTAAGGACAAGTTCTCATACACCACTGCGACCTGGCCAAGATAAAGCAAAGCAGTGCAACACAAACAACAACACAGAGTTACACATGGAACAAACAAATCCGGGCTTGGGACCAACAAAAGTGACCCAAAAGAGACACTCTGGCGGAGCAACTTAGTTTTTAATTGTATTTTTTGTTTTTCAGTTTAGTTGTCTTAATTTGGTTTGGTTTTTAACCTTATGGTCTACTTAGGAGCCTACGACAAGTCACAGTAAAACATTAACATTTTTAACCATAACATAAAAATAATAATAAATAATTCTATACAATCTACATTAACAATCTAAATGGACCAAAAAGAGACAATAGAAAAGACTTTCAATTGCAATGTGAGAAAATGATGGTAACTAGTCTGGCCCTAATTCAGGTTAATTTTTGTATTTTTTTATGTAAGCCAGGGCGAACGCATATTCTTCAGATTACAAGACCAAATGATTTTGCACATCTCTGTTTCCTGCTTAGAATTTCAACATTCTGGAAAGTAGAAGTTGGGTCTTTGCAAAAAAACATGGAGAAGCTGGGGATTGAACCCAGGACCTCATACATGCAAAGCATGCGCTCTACCACTGAGCTACATCCCCTTTCTAGGAAAAAAAATGTTGCCTATTTTTTTAAATGTCACTTTTATTTCACCAGGTAAGCCAGTTAAGGACAAGTTCTCATACACCACTGCGACCTGGCCAAGATAAAGCAAAGCAGTGCAACACAAACAACAACACAGAGTTACACATGGAACAAACAAATCCGGGCTTGGGACCAACAAAAGTGACCCAAAAGAGACACTCTGGCGGAGCAACTTAGTTTTTAATTGTATTTTTTGTTTTTCAGTTTAGTTTTCTTAATTTGGTTTGGTTTTTAACCTTATGGTCTACTTAGGAGCCTACGACAAGTCACAGTAAAACATTAACATTTTTAACCATAACATAAAAATAATAATAAATAATTCTATACAATCTACATTAACAATCTAAATGGACCAAAAAGAGACAATAGAAAAGACTTTCAATTGCAATGTGAGAAAATGATGGTAACTAGTCTGGCCCTAATTCAGGTTAATTTTTGTATTTTTTTATGTAAGCCAGGGCGAACGCATATTCTTCAGATTACAAGACCAAATGATTTTGCACATCTCTGTTTCCTGCTTAGAATTTAAACATTCTGGAAAGTAGAAGTTGGGTCTTTGCAAAAAAAGATGGAGAAGCTGGGGATTGAACCCAGGACCTCATACATGCAAAGCATGCGCTCTACCACTGAGCTACATCCCCTTTCTAGGAAAAAAAATGTTGCCTATTTTTTAAATGTCACTTTTATTTCACCAGGTAAGCCAGTTAAGGACAAGTTCTCATACACCACTGCGACCTGGCCAAGATAAAGCAAAGCAGTGCAACACAAACAACAACACAGAGTTACACATGGAACAAACAAATCCGGGCTTGGGACCAACAAAAGTGACCCAAAAGAGACACTCTGGCGGAGCAACTTAGTTTTTAATTGTATTTTTTGTTTTTCAGTTTAGTTTTCTTAATTTGGTTTGGTTTTTAACCTTATGGTCTACTTAGGAGCCTACGACAAGTCACAGTAAAACATTAACATTTTTAACCATAACATAAAAATAATAATAAATAATTCTATACAATCTACATTAACAATCTAAATGGACCAAAAAGAGACAATAGAAAAGACTTTCAATTGCAATGTGAGAAAATGATGGTAACTAGTCTGGCCCTAATTCAGGTTAATTTTTGTATTTTTTTATGTAAGCCAGGGCGAACGCATATTCTTCAGATTACAAGACCAAATGATTTTGCACATCTCTGTTTCCTGCTTAGAATTTAAACATTCTGGAAAGTAGAAGTTGGGTCTTTGCAAAAAAAGATGGAGAAGCTGGGGATTGAACCCAGGACCTCATACATGCAAAGCATGCGCTCTACCACTGAGCTACATCCCCTTTCTAGGAAAAAAAAATGTGTCTATTTTTTAAATGTCACTTTTATTTCACCAGGTAAGCCAGTTAAGGACAAGTTCTCATACACCACTGCGACCTGGCCAAGATAAAGCAAAGCAGTGCAACACAAACAACAACACAGAGTTACACATGGAACAAACAAATCCGGGCTTGGGACCAGCAAAAGTGACCCAAAAGAGACACTCTGGCGGAGCAACTTAGTTTTTAATTGTATTATTTTGTTTTTCAGTTTAGTTGTCTTAATTTGGTTTGTTTTTTAACCTTATGGTCTACTTAGGAGCCTACGACAAGTCACAGTAAAACATTAACATTTTTAACCATAACATAAAAATAATAATAAATAATTCTATACAATCTACATTAACAATCTAAATGGACCAAAAAGAGACAATAGAAAAGACTTTCAATTGCAATGTGAGAAAATGATGGTAACTAGTCTGGCCCTAATTCAGGTTAATTTTTGTATTTTTTTATGTAAGCCAGGGCGAACGCATATTCTTCAGATTACAAGACCAAATGATTTTGCACATCTCTGTTTCCTGCTTAGAATTTAAACATTCTGGAAAGTAGAAGTTGGGTCTTTGCAAAAAAAGATGGAGAAGCTGGGGATTGAACCCAGGACCTCATACATGCAAAGCATGCGCTCTACCACTGAGCTACATCCCCTTTCTAGGAAAAAAAATGTTGCCTATTTTTTTAAATGTCACTTTTATTTCACCAGGTAAGCCAGTTAAGGACAAGTTCTCATACACCACTGCGACCTGGCCAAGATAAAGCAAAGCAGTGCAACACAAACAACAACACAGAGTTACACATGGAACAAACAAATCCGGGCTTGGGACCAACAAAAGTGACCCAAAAGAGACACTCTGGCGGAGCAACTTAGTTTTTAATTGTATTTTTTGTTTTTCAGTTTAGTTGTCTTAATTTGGTTTGGTTTTTAACCTTATGGTCTACTTAGGAGCCTACGACAAGTCACAGTAAAACATTAACATTTTTAACCATAACATAAAAATAATAATAAATAATTCTATACAATCTACATTAACAATCTAAATGGACCAAAAAGAGACAATAGAAAAGACTTTCAATTGCAATGTGAGAAAATGATGGTAACTAGTCTGGCCCTAATTCAGGTTAATTTTTGTATTTTTTTATGTAAGCCAGGGCGAACGCATATTCTTCAGATTACAAGACCAAATGATTTTGCACATCTCTGTTTCCTGCTTAGAATTTCAACATTCTGGAAAGTAGAAGTTGGGTCTTTGCAAAAAAACATGGAGAAGCTGGGGATTGAACCAAGGACCTCATACATGCAAAGCATGCACTCTACCACTGAGCTACATCCCCTTTCTAGGAAGTAAAAAATGTTGCTTATTTTTTAAATGTCACTTTTATTTAACCAGGTAAGCCAGTTAAGGACAAGTTCTCATACACCACTGCGACCTGGCCAAGATAAAGCAAAGCAGTGCAACACAAACAACAACACAGAGTTACACATGGAACAAACAAATCCGGTCTTGGGACCAACAAAAGTGACCCAAAAGAGACACTCTGGCGGAGCAACTTAGTTTTTAATTGTATTTTTTGTTTTTCAGTTTAGTTTTCTTAATTTGGTTTGTTTTTTAACCTTATGGTCTACTTAGGAGCCTACGACAAGTCACAGTAAAACATTAACATTTTTAACCATAACATAAAAATAATAATAAATAATTCTATACAATCTACATTAACAATCTAAATGGACCAAAAAGAGACAATAGAAAAGACTTTCAATTGCAATGTGAGAAAATGATGGTAACTAGTCTGGCCCTAATTCAGGTTAATTTTTGTATTTTTTTATGTAAGCCAGGGCGAACGCATATTCTTCAGATTACAAGACCAAATGATTTTGCACATCTCTGTTTCCTGCTTAGAATTTAAACATTCTGGAAAGTAGAAGTTGGGTCTTTGCAAAAAAAGATGGAGAAGCTGGGGATTGAACCCAGGACCTCATACATGCAAAGCATGCGCTCTACCACTGAGCTACATCCCCTTTCTAGGAAAAAAAATGTTGCCTATTTTTTTAAATGTCACTTTTATTTCACCAGGTAAGCCAGTTAAGGACAAGTTCTCATACACCACTGCGACCTGGCCAAGATAAAGCAAAGCAGTGCAACACAAACAACAACACAGAGTTACACATGGAACAAACAAATCCGGGCTTGGGACCAACAAAAGTGACCCAAAAGAGACACTCTGGCGGAGCAACTTAGTTTTTAATTGTATTTTTTTGTTTTTCAGTTTAGTTGTCTTAATTTGGTTTGGTTTTTAACC
>NW_022264150.1:0-25000 GCF_002021735.2 Oncorhynchus kisutch | reverse complement strand
CTTTTATTTAACCAGGTAAGCCAGTTAAGGACAAGTTCTCATACACCACTGCGACCTGGCCAAGATAAAGCAAAGCAGTGCAACACAAACAACAACACAGAGTTACACATGGAACAAACAAATCCGGTCTTGGGACCAACAAAAGTGACCCAAAAGAGACACTCTGGCGGAGCAACTTAGTTTTTAATTGTATTTTTTGTTTTTCAGTTTAGTTTTCTTAATTTGGTTTGTTTTTTAACCTTATGGTCTACTTAGGAGCCTACGACAAGTCACAGTAAAACATTAACATTTTTAACCATAACATAAAAATAATAATAAATAATTCTATACAATCTACATTAACAATCTAAATGGACCAAAAAGAGACAATAGAAAAGACTTTCAATTGCAATGTGAGAAAATGATGGTAACTAGTCTGGCCCTAATTCAGGTTAATTTTTGTATTTTTTTATGTAAGCCAGGGCGAACGCATATTCTTCAGATTACAAGACCAAATGATTTTGCACATCTCTGTTTCCTGCTTAGAATTTAAACATTCTGGAAAGTAGAAGTTGGGTCTTTGCAAAAAAAGATGGAGAAGCTGGGGATTGAACCCAGGACCTCATACATGCAAAGCATGCGCTCTACCACTGAGCTACATCCCCTTTCTAGGAAAAAAAATGTTGCCTATTTTTTTAAATGTCACTTTTATTTCACCAGGTAAGCCAGTTAAGGACAAGTTCTCATACACCACTGCGACCTGGCCAAGATAAAGCAAAGCAGTGCAACACAAACAACAACACAGAGTTACACATGGAACAAACAAATCCGGGCTTGGGACCAACAAAAGTGACCCAAAAGAGACACTCTGGCGGAGCAACTTAGTTTTTAATTGTATTTTTTGTTTTTCAGTTTAGTTTTCTTAATTTGGTTTGTTTTTTAACCTTATGGTCTACTTAGGAGCCTACGACAAGTCACAGTAAAACATTAACATTTTTAACCATAACATAAAAATAATAATAAATAATTCTATACAATCTACATTAACAATCTAAATGGACCAAAAAGAGACAATAGAAAAGACTTTCAATTGCAATGTGAGAAAATGATGGTAACTAGTCTGGCCCTAATTCAGGTTAATTTTTGTATTTTTTTATGTAAGCCAGGGCGAACGCATATTCTTCAGATTACAAGACCAAATGATTTTGCACATCTCTGTTTCCTGCTTAGAATTTCAACATTCTGGAAAGTAGAAGTTGGGTCTTTGCAAAAAAACATGGAGAAGCTGGGGATTGAACCCAGGACCTCATACATGCAAAGCATGCGCTCTACCACTGAGCTACATCCCCTTTCTAGGAATAAAAAATGTTGCTATTTTTTTAAATGTCACTTTTATTTCACCAGGTAAGCCAGTTAAGGACAAGTTCTCATACACCACTGCGACCTGGCCAAGATAAAGCAAAGCAGTGCAACACAAACAACAACACAGAGTTACACATGGAACAAACAAATCCGGGCTTGGGACCAACAAAAGTGACCCAAAAGAGACACTCTGGCGGAGCAACTTAGTTTTTAATTGTATTTTTTGTTTTTCAGTTTAGTTGTCTTAATTTGGTTTGGTTTTTAACCTTATGGTCTACTTAGGAGCCTACGACAAGTCACAGTAAAACATTAACATTTTTAACCATAACATAAAAATAATAATAAATAATTCTATACAATCTACATTAACAATCTAAATGGACCAAAAAGAGACAATAGAAAAGACTTTCAATTGCAATGTGAGAAAATGATGGTAACTAGTCTGGCCCTAATTCAGGTTAATTTTTGTATTTTTTTATGTAAGCCAGGGCGAACGCATATTCTTCAGATTACAAGACCAAATGATTTTGCACATCTCTGTTTCCTGCTTAGAATTTAAACATTCTGGAAAGTAGAAGTTGGGTCTTTGCAAAAAAAGATGGAGAAGCTGGGGATTGAACCCAGGACCTCATACATGCAAAGCATGCGCTCTACCACTGAGCTACATCCCCTTTCTAGGAAAAAAAAATGTTGCTATTTTTTTAAATGTCACTTTTATTTCACCAGGTAAGCCAGTTAAGGACAAGTTCTCATACACCACTGCGACCTGGCCAAGATAAAGCAAAGCAGTGCAACACAAACAACAACACAGAGTTACACATGGAACAAACAAATCCGGGCTTGGGACCAACAAAAGTGACCCAAAAGAGACACTCTGGCGGAGCAACTTAGTTTTTAATTGTATTTTTTGTTTTTCAGTTTAGTTTTCTTAATTTGGTTTGGTTTTTAACCTTATGGTCTACTTAGGAGCCTACGACAAGTCACAGTAAAACATTAACATTTTTAACCATAACATAAAAATAATAATAAATAATTCTATACAATCTACATTAACAATCTAAATGGACCAAAAAGAGACAATAGAAAAGACTTTCAATTGCAATGTGAGAAAATGATGGTAACTAGTCTGGCCCTAATTCAGGTTAATTTTTGTATTTTTTTATGTAAGCCAGGGCGAACGCATATTCTTCAGATTACAAGACCAAATGATTTTGCACATCTCTGTTTCCTGCTTAGAATTTAAACATTCTGGAAAGTAGAAGTTGGGTCTTTGCAAAAAAAGATGGAGAAGCTGGGGATTGAACCCAGGACCTCATACATGCAAAGCATGCGCTCTACCACTGAGCTACATCCCCTTTCTAGGAAAAAAAAATGTGTCTATTTTTTTAAATGTCACTTTTATTTCACCAGGTAAGCCAGTTAAGGACAAGTTCTCATACACCACTGCGACCTGGCCAAGATAAAGCAAAGCAGTGCAACACAAACAACAACACAGAGTTACACATGGAACAAACAAATCCGGGCTTGGGACCAACAAAAGTGACCCAAAAGAGACACTCTGGCGGAGCAACTTAGTTTTTAATTGTATTTTTTTGTTTTTCAGTTTAGTTTTCTTAATTTGGTTTGTTTTTTAACCTTATGGTCTACTTAGGAGCCTACGACAAGTCACAGTAAAACATTAACATTTTTAACCATAACATAAAAATAATAATAAATAATTCTATACAATCTACATTAACAATCTAAATGGACCAAAAAGAGACAATAGAAAAGACTTTCAATTGCAATGTGAGAAAATGATGGTAACTAGTCTGGCCCTAATTCAGGTTAATTTTTGTATTTTTTTTATGTAAGCCAGGGCGAACGCATATTCTTCAGATTACAAGACCAAATGATTTTGCACATCTCTGTTTCCTGCTTAGAATTTCAACATTCTGGAAAGTAGAAGTTGGGTCTTTGCAAAAAAACATGGAGAAGCTGGGGATTGAACCCAGGACCTCATACATGCAAAGCATGCGCTCTACCACTGAGCTACATCCCCTTTCTAGGAAAAAAAATGTGTCTATTTTTTTAAATGTCACTTTTATTTCACCAGGTAAGCCAGTTAAGGACAAGTTCTCATACACCACTGCGACCTGGCCAAGATAAAGCAAAGCAGTGCAACACAAACAACAACACAGAGTTACACATGGAACAAACAAATCCGGGCTTGGGACCAACAAAAGTGACCCAAAAGAGACACTCTGGCGGAGCAACTTAGTTTTTAATTGTATTTTTTGTTTTTCAGTTTAGTTGTCTTAATTTGGTTTGGTTTTTAACCTTATGGTCTACTTAGGAGCCTACGACAAGTCACAGTAAAACATTAACATTTTTAACCATAACATAAAAATAATAATAAATAATTCTATACAATCTACATTAACAATCTAAATGGACCAAAAAGAGACAATAGAAAAGACTTTCAATTGCAATGTGAGAAAATGATGGTAACTAGTCTGGCCCTAATTCAGGTTAATTTTTGTATTTTTTTTATGTAAGCCAGGGCGAACGCATATTCTTCAGATTACAAGACCAAATGATTTTGCACATCTCTGTTTCCTGCTTAGAATTTCAACATTCTGGAAAGTAGAAGTTGGGTCTTTGCAAAAAAACATGGAGAAGCTGGGGATTGAACCCAGGACCTCATACATGCAAAGCATGCACTCTACCACTGAGCTACATCCCCTTTCTAGGAAGTAAAAAATGTTGCTTATTTTTTTAAATGTCACTTTTATTTAACCAGGTAAGCCAGTTAAGGACAAGTTCTCATACACCACTGCGACCTGGCCAAGATAAAGCAAAGCAGTGCAACACAAACAACAACACAGAGTTACACATGGAACAAACAAATCCGGTCTTGGGACCAACAAAAGTGACCCAAAAGAGACACTCTGGCGGAGCAACTTAGTTTTTAATTGTATTTTTTGTTTTTCAGTTTAGTTTTCTTAATTTGGTTTGGTTTTTAACCTTATGGTCTACTTAGGAGCCTACGACAAGTCACAGTAAAACATTAACATTTTTAACCATAACATAAAAATAATAATAAATAATTCTATACAATCTACATTAACAATCTAAATGGACCAAAAAGAGACAATAGAAAAGACTTTCAATTGCAATGTGAGAAAATGATGGTAACTAGTCTGGCCCTAATTCAGGTTAATTTTTGTATTTTTTTATGTAAGCCAGGGCGAACGCATATTCTTCAGATTACAAGACCAAATGATTTTGCACATCTCTGTTTCCTGCTTAGAATTTCAACATTCTGGAAAGTAGAAGTTGGGTCTTTGCAAAAAAACATGGAGAAGCTGGGGATTGAACCCAGGACCTCATACATGCAAAGCATGCGCTCTACCACTGAGCTACATCCCCTTTCTAGGAAAAAAAAATGTTGCTATTTTTTTAAATGTCACTTTTATTTCACCAGGTAAGCCAGTTAAGGACAAGTTCTCATACACCACTGCGACCTGGCCAAGATAAAGCAAAGCAGTGCAACACAAACAACAACACAGAGTTACACATGGAACAAACAAATCCGGGCTTGGGACCAACAAAAGTGACCCAAAAGAGACACTCTGGCGGAGCAACTTAGTTTTTAATTGTATTTTTTTGTTTTTCAGTTTAGTTGTCTTAATTTGGTTTGGTTTTTAACCTTATGGTCTACTTAGGAGCCTACGACAAGTCACAGTAAAACATTAACATTTTTAACCATAACATAAAAATAATAATAAATAATTCTATACAATCTACATTAACAATCTAAATGGACCAAAAAGAGACAATAGAAAAGACTTTCAATTGCAATGTGAGAAAATGATGGTAACTAGTCTGGCCCTAATTCAGGTTAATTTTTGTATTTTTTTATGTAAGCCAGGGCGAACGCATATTCTTCAGATTACAAGACCAAATGATTTTGCACATCTCTGTTTCCTGCTTAGAATTTCAAGCATTCTGGAAAGTAGAAGTTGGGTCTTTGCAAAAAAACATGGAGAAGCTGGGGATTGAACCCAGGACCTCATACATGCAAAGCATGCACTCTACCACTGAGCTACATCCCCTTTCTAGGAAGTAAAAAATGTTGCTTATTTTTTTAAATGTCACTTTTATTTCACCAGGTAAGCCAGTTAAGGACAAGTTCTCATACACCACTGCGACCTGGCCAAGATAAAGCAAAGCAGTGCAACACAAACAACAACACAGAGTTACACATGGAACAAACAAATCCGGGCTTGGGACCAACAAAAGTGACCCAAAAGAGACACTCTGGCGGAGCAACTTAGTTTTTAATTGTATTTTTTTGTTTTTCAGTTTAGTTTTCTTAATTTGGTTTGGTTTTTAACCTTATGGTCTACTTAGGAGCCTACGACAAGTCACAGTAAAACATTAACATTTTTAACCATAACATAAAAATAATAATAAATAATTCTATACAATCTACATTAACAATCTAAATGGACCAAAAAGAGACAATAGAAAAGACTTTCAATTGCAATGTGAGAAAATGATGGTAACTAGTCTGGCCCTAATTCAGGTTAATTTTTGTATTTTTTTTATGTAAGCCAGGGCGAAGGCATATTCTTCAGATTACAAGACCAAATGATTTTGCACATCTCTGTTTCCTGCTTAGAATTTCAACATTCTGGAAAGTAGAAGTTGGGTCTTTGCAAAAAAACATGGAGAAGCTGGGGATTGAACCCAGGACCTCATACATGCAAAGCATGCACTCTACCACTGAGCTACATCCCCTTTCTAGGAATAAAAAATGTTGCTATTTTTTTAAATGTCACTTTTATTTCACCAGGTAAGCCAGTTAAGGACAAGTTCTCATACACCACTGCGACCTGGCCAAGATAAAGCAAAGCAGTGCAACACAAACAACAACACAGAGTTACACATGGAACAAACAAATCCGGGCTTGGGACCAACAAAAGTGACCCAAAAGAGACACTCTGGCGGAGCAACTTAGTTTTTAATTGTATTTTTTTGTTTTTCAGTTTAGTTGTCTTAATTTGGTTTGGTTTTTAACCTTATGGTCTACTTAGGAGCCTACGACAAGTCACAGTAAAACATTAACATTTTTAACCATAACATAAAAATAATAATAAATAATTCTATACAATCTACATTAACAATCTAAATGGACCAAAAAGAGACCATAGAAAAAACTTTCAATTGCAATGTGAGAAAATGATGGTAACTAGTCTGGCCCTAATTCAGGTTAATTTTTGTATTTTTTTTATGTAAGCCAGGGCGAAGGCATATTCTTCAGATTACAAGACCAAATGATTTTGCACATCTCTGTTTCCTGCTTAGATTTCAACATTCTGGAAAGTAGAAGTTGGGTCTTTGCAAAAAAACATGGAGAAGCTGGGGATTGAACCCAGGACCTCATACATGCAAAGCATGCACTCTACCACTGAGCTACATCCCCTTTCTGGGAAGTAAAAAATGTTGCTTATTTTTTTAAATGTCACTTTTATTTAACCAGGTAAGCCAGTTAAGGACAAGTTCTCATACACCACTGCGACCTGGCCAAGATAAAGCAAAGCAGTGCAACACAAACAACAACACAGAGTTACACATGGAACAAACAAATCCGGTCTTGGGACCAACAAAAGTGACCCAAAAGAGACACTCTGGCGGAGCAACTTAGTTTTTAATTGTATTTTTTTGTTTTTCAGTTTAGTTTTCTTAATTTGGTTTGTTTTTTAACCTTATGGTCTACTTAGGAGCCTACGACAAGTCACAGTAAAACATTAACATTTTTAACCATAACATAAAAATAATAATAAATAATTCTATACAATCTACATTAACAATCTAAATGGACCAAAAAGAGACAATAGAAAAGACTTTCAATTGCAATGTGAGAAAATGATGGTAACTAGTCTGGCCCTAATTCAGGTTAATTTTTGTATTTTTTTTATGTAAGCCAGGGCGAACGCATATTCTTCAGATTACAAGACCAAATGATTTTGCACATCTCTGTTTCCTGCTTAGAATTTCAACATTCTGGAAAGTAGAAGTTGGGTCTTTGCAAAAAAACATGGAGAAGCTGGGGATTGAACCCAGGACCTCATACATGCAAAGCATGCGCTCTACCACTGAGCTACATCCCCTTTCTAGGAAAAAAAAATGTTGCTATTTTTTTAAATGTCACTTTTATTTCACCAGGTAAGCCAGTTAAGGACAAGTTCTCATACACCACTGCGACCTGGCCAAGATAAAGCAAAGCAGTGCAACACAAACAACAACACAGAGTTACACATGGAACAAACAAATCCGGGCTTGGGACCAACAAAAGTGACCCAAAAGAGACACTCTGGCGGAGCAACTTAGTTTTTAATTGTATTTTTTGTTTTTCAGTTTAGTTTTCTTAATTTGGTTTGGTTTTTAACCTTATGGTCTACTTAGGAGCCTACGACAAGTCACAGTAAAACATTAACATTTTTAACCATAACATAAAAATAATAATAAATAATTCTATACAATCTACATTAACAATCTAAATGGACCAAAAAGAGACAATAGAAAAACTTTCAATTGCAATGTGAGAAAATGATGGTAACTAGTCTGGCCCTAATTCAGGTTAATTTTTGTATTTTTTTTATGTAAGCCAGGGCGAACGCATATTCTTCAGATTACAAGACCAAATGATTTTGCACATCTCTGTTTCCTGCTTAGAATTTCAACATTCTGGAAAGTAGAAGTTGGGTCTTTGCAAAAAAACATGGAGAAGCTGGGGATTGAACCCAGGACCTCATACATGCAAAGCATGCACTCTACCACTGAGCTACATCCCCTTTCTGGGAAGTAAAAAAATGTTGCTTATTTTTTTAAATGTCACTTTTATTTAACCAGGTAAGCCAGTTAAGGACAAGTTCTCATACACCACTGCGACCTGGCCAAGATAAAGCAAAGCAGTGCAACACAAACAACAACACAGAGTTACACATGGAACAAACAAATCCGGTCTTGGGACCAACAAAAGTGACCCAAAAGAGACACTCTGGCGGAGCAACTTAGTTTTTAATTGTATTTTTTTGTTTTTCAGTTTAGTTTTCTTAATTTGGTTTGGTTTTTAACCTTATGGTCTACTTAGGAGCCTACGACAAGTCACAGTAAAACATTAACATTTTTAACCATAACATAAAAATAATAATAAATAATTCTATACAATCTACATTAACAATCTAAATGGACCAAAAAGAGACAATAGAAAATACTTTCAATTGCAATGTGAGAAAATGATGGTAACTAGTCTGGCCCTAATTCAGGTTAATTTTTGTATTTTTTTTATGTAAGCCAGGGCGAACGCATATTCTTCAGATTACAAGACCAAATGATTTTGCACATCTCTGTTTCCTGCTTAGAATTTCAGCATTCTGGAAAGTAGAAGTTGGGTCTTTGCAAAAAAACATGGAGAAGCTGGGGATTGAACCCAGGACCTCATACATGCAAAGCATGCACTCTACCACTGAGCTACATCCCCTTTCTGGGAAGTAAAAAAATTTGCTTATTTTTTTAAATGTCACTTTTATTTAACCAGGTAAGCCAGTTAAGGACAAGTTCTCATACACCACTGCGACCTGGCCAAGATAAAGCAAAGCAGTGCAACACAAACAACAACACAGAGTTACACATGGAACAAACAAATCCGGTCTTGGGACCAACAAAAGTGACCCAAAAGAGACACTCTGGCGGAGCAACTTAGTTTTTAATTGTATTTTTTTGTTTTTCAGTTTAGTTTTCTTAATTTGGTTTGGTTTTTAACCTTATGGTCTACTTAGGAGCCTACGACAAGTCACAGTAAAACATTAACATTTTTAACCATAACATAAAAATAATAATAAATAATTCTATACAATCTACATTAACAATCTAAATGGACCAAAAAGAGACAATAGAAAAGACTTTCAATTGCAATGTGAGAAAATGATGGTAACTAGTCTGGCCCTAATTCAGGTTAATTTTTGTATTTTTTTATGTAAGCCAGGGCGAACGCATATTCTTCAGATTACAAGACCAAATGATTTTGCACATCTCTGTTTCCTGCTTAGAATTTCAGCATTCTGGAAAGTAGAAGTTGGGTCTTTGCAAAAAAACATGGAGAAGCTGGGGATTGAACCCAGGACCTCATACATGCAAAGCATGCACTCTACCACTGAGCTACATCCCCTTTCTGGGAAGTAAAAAAATGTTGCTTATTTTTTTAAATGTCACTTTTATTTCACCAGGTAAGCCAGTTAAGGACAAGTTCTCATACACCACTGCGACCTGGCCAAGATAAAGCAAAGCAGTGCAACACAAACAACAACACAGAGTTACACATGGAACAAACAAATCCGGTCTTGGGACCAACAAAAGTGACCCAAAAGAGACACTCTGGCGGAGCAACTTAGTTTTTAATTGTATTTTTTTGTTTTTCAGTTTAGTTTTCTTAATTTGGTTTGGTTTTTAACCTTATGGTCTACTTAGGAGCCTACGACAAGTCACAGTAAAACATTAACATTTTTAACCATAACATAAAAATAATAATAAATAATTCTATACAATCTACATTAACAATCTAAATGGACCAAAAAGAGACAATAGAAAAGACTTTCAATTGCAATGTGAGAAAATGATGGTAACTAGTCTGGCCCTAATTCAGGTTAATTTTTGTATTTTTTTTATGTAAGCCAGGGCGAACGCATATTCTTCAGATTACAAGACCAAATGATTTTGCACATCTCTGTTTCCTGCTTAGAATTTCAAGCATTCTGGAAAGTAGAAGTTGGGTCTTTGCAAAAAAACATGGAGAAGCTGGGGATTGAACCCAGGACCTCATACATGCAAAGCATGCACTCTACCACTGAGCTACATCCCCTTTCTGGGAAGTAAAAAAATGTTGCTTATTTTTTTAAATGTCACTTTTATTTCACCAGGTAAGCCAGTTAAGGACAAGTTCTCATACACCACTGCGACCTGGCCAAGATAAAGCAAAGCAGTGCAACACAAACAACAACACAGAGTTACACATGGAACAAACAAATCCGGGCTTGGGACCAGCAAAAGTGACCCAAAAGAGACACTCTGGCGGAGCAACTTAGTTTTTAATTGTATTTTTTTGTTTTTCAG
The DNA here is from genome assembly GCF_002021735.2 of Oncorhynchus kisutch. Lineage (NCBI taxonomy): Eukaryota > Metazoa > Chordata > Actinopteri > Salmoniformes > Salmonidae > Oncorhynchus > Oncorhynchus kisutch. The sequence continues at coordinate 14,500 of NW_022264150.1, read as the reverse complement.
TTTAGTTGTCTTAATTTGGTTTGGTTTTTAACCTTATGGTCTACTTAGGAGCCTACGACAAGTCACAGTAAAACATTAACATTTTTAACCATAACATAAAAATAATAATAAATAATTCTATACAATCTACATTAACAATCTAAATGGACCAAAAAGAGACAATAGAAAAACTTTCAATTGCAATGTGAGAAAATGATGGTAACTAGTCTGGCCCTAATTCAGGTTAATTTTTGTATTTTTTTTATGTAAGCCAGGGCGAAGGCATATTCTTCAGATTACAAGACCAAATGATTTTGCACATCTCTGTTTCCTGCTTAGAATTTCAGCATTCTGGAAAGTAGAAGTTGGGTCTTTGCAAAAAAACATGGAGAAGCTGGGGATTGAACCCAGGACCTCATACATGCAAAGCATGCACTCTACCACTGAGCTACATCCCCTTTCTGGGAAGTAAAAAAATGTTGCTTATTTTTTTAAATGTCACTTTTATTTCACCAGGTAAGCCAGTTAAGGACAAGTTCTCATACACCACTGCGACCTGGCCAAGATAAAGCAAAGCAGTGCAACACAAACAACAACACAGAGTTACACATGGAACAAACAAATCCGGGCTTGGGACCAACAAAAGTGACCCAAAAGAGACACTCTGGCGGAGCAACTTAGTTTTTAATTGTATTTTTTTGTTTTTCAGTTTAGTTGTCTTAATTTGGTTTGGTTTTTAACCTTATGGTCTACTTAGGAGCCTACGACAAGTCACAGTAAAACATTAACATTTTTAACCATAACATAAAAATAATAATAAATAATTCTATACAATCTACATTAACAATCTAAATGGACCAAAAGAGACCATAGAAAAAACTTTCAATTGCAATGTGAGAAAATGATGGTAACTAGTCTGGCCCTAATTCAGGTTAATTTTTGTATTTTTTTTATGTAAGCCAGGGCGAAGGCATATTCTTCAGATTACAAGACCAAATGATTTTGCACATCTCTGTTTCCTGCTTAGAATTTCAACATTCTGGAAAGTAGAAGTTGGGTCTTTGCAAAAAAACATGGAGAAGCTGGGGATTGAACCCAGGACCTCATACATGCAAAGCATGCACTCTACCACTGAGCTACATCCCCTTTCTGGGAAGTAAAAAAATGTTGCTTATTTTTTTAAATGTCACTTTTATTTAACCAGGTAAGCCAGTTAAGGACAAGTTCTCATACACCACTGCGACCTGGCCAAGATAAAGCAAAGCAGTGCAACACAAACAACAACACAGAGTTACACATGGAACAAACAAATCCGGTCTTGGGACCAACAAAAGTGACCCAAAAGAGACACTCTGGCGGAGCAACTTAGTTTTTAATTGTATTTTTTTGTTTTTCAGTTTAGTTTTCTTAATTTGGTTTGGTTTTTAACCTTATGGTCTACTTAGGAGCCTACGACAAGTCACAGTAAAACATTAACATTTTTAACCATAACATAAAAATAATAATAAATAATTCTATACAATCTACATTAACAATCTAAATGGACCAAAAAGAGACAATAGAAAATACTTTCAATTGCAATGTGAGAAAATGATGGTAACTAGTCTGGCCCTAATTCAGGTTAATTTTTGTATTTTTTTTATGTAAGCCAGGGCGAACGCATATTCTTCAGATTACAAGACCAAATGATTTTGCACATCTCTGTTTCCTGCTTAGAATTTCAGCATTCTGGAAAGTAGAAGTTGGGTCTTTGCAAAAAAACATGGAGAAGCTGGGGATTGAACCCAGGACCTCATACATGCAAAGCATGCACTCTACCACTGAGCTACATCCCCTTTCTGGGAAGTAAAAAAATGTTGCTTATTTTTTTAAATGTCACTTTTATTTAACCAGGTAAGCCAGTTAAGGACAAGTTCTCATACACCACTGCGACCTGGCCAAGATAAAGCAAAGCAGTGCAACACAAACAACAACACAGAGTTACACATGGAACAAACAAATCCGGTCTTGGGACCAACAAAAGTGACCCAAAAGAGACACTCTGGCGGAGCAACTTAGTTTTTAATTGTATTTTTTTGTTTTTCAGTTTAGTTTTCTTAATTTGGTTTGGTTTTTAACCTTATGGTCTACTTAGGAGCCTACGACAAGTCACAGTAAAACATTAACATTTTTAACCATAACATAAAAATAATAATAAATAATTCTATACAATCTACATTAACAATCTAAATGGACCAAAAAGAGACAATAGAAAATACTTTCAATTGCAATGTGAGAAAATGATGGTAACTAGTCTGGCCCTAATTCAGGTTAATTTTTGTATTTTTTTTATGTAAGCCAGGGCGAACGCATATTCTTCAGATTACAAGATCAAATGATTTTGCACATCTCTGTTTCCTGCTTAGAATTTCAGCATTCTGGAAAGTAGAAGTTGGGTCTTTGCAAAAAAACATGGAGAAGCTGGGGATTGAACCCAGGACCTCATACATGCAAAGCATGCACTCTACCACTGAGCTACATCCCCTTTCTGGGAAGTAAAAAAAATTTGCTTATTTTTTTAAATGTCACTTTTATTTAACCAGGTAAGCCAGTTAAGGACAAGTTCTCATACACCACTGCGACCTGGCCAAGATAAAGCAAAGCAGTGCAACACAAACAACAACACAGAGTTACACATGGAACAAACAAATCCGGTCTTGGGACCAACAAAAGTGACCCAAAAGAGACACTCTGGCGGAGCAACTTAGTTTTTAATTGTATTTTTTTGTTTTTCAGTTTAGTTTTCTTAATTTGGTTTGGTTTTTAACCTTATGGTCTACTTAGGAGCCTACGACAAGTCACAGTAAAACATTAACATTTTTAACCATAACATAAAAATAATAATAAATAATTCTATACAATCTACATTAACAATCTAAATGGACCAAAAAGAGACCATAGAAAAACTTTCAATTGCAATGTGAGAAAATGATGGTAACTAGTCTGGCCCTAATTCAGGTTAATTTTTGTATTTTTTTTATGTAAGCCAGGGCGAACGCATATTCTTCAGATTACAAGACCAAATGATTTTGCACATCTCTGTTTCCTGCTTAGAATTTCAGCATTCTGGAAAGTAGAAGTTGGGTCTTTGCAAAAAAACATGGAGAAGCTGGGGATTGAACCCAGGACCTCATACATGCAAAGCATGCACTCTACCACTGAGCTACATCCCCTTTCTGGGAAGTAAAAAAATGTTGCTTATTTTTTTAAATGTCACTTTTATTTCACCAGGTAAGCCAGTTAAGGACAAGTTCTCATACACCACTGCGACCTGGCCAAGATAAAGCAAAGCAGTGCAACACAAACAACAACACAGAGTTACACATGGAACAAACAAATCCGGTCTTGGGACCAACAAAAGTGACCCAAAAGAGACACTCTGGCGGAGCAACTTAGTTTTTAATTGTATTTTTTTGTTTTTCAGTTTAGTTTTCTTAATTTGGTTTGGTTTTTAACCTTATGGTCTACTTAGGAGCCTACGACAAGTCACAGTAAAACATTAACATTTTTAACCATAACATAAAATAATAATAAATAATTCTATACAATCTACATTAACAATCTAAATGGACCAAAAAGAGACCATAGAAAAAACTTTCAATTGCAATGTGAGAAAATGATGGTAACTAGTCTGGCCCTAATTCAGGTTAATTTTTGTATTTTTTTTATGTAAGCCAGGGCGAAGGCATATTCTTCAGATTACAAGACCAAATGATTTTGCACATCTCTGTTTCCTGCTTAGAATTTCAGCATTCTGGAAAGTAGAAGTTGGGTCTTTGCAAAAAAACATGGAGAAGCTGGGGATTGAACCCAGGACCTCATACATGCAAAGCATGCACTCTACCACTGAGCTACATCCCCTTTCTAGGAATAAAAAATGTTGCTTATTTTTTTAAATGTCACTTTTATTTCACCAGGTAAGCCAGTTAAGGACAAGTTCTCATACACCACTGCGACCTGGCCAAGATAAAGCAAAGCAGTGCAACACAAACAACAACACAGAGTTACACATGGAACAAACAAATCCGGGCTTGGGACCAGCAAAAGTGACCCAAAAGAGACACTCTGGCGGAGCAACTTAGTTTTTAATTGTATTTTTTTGTTTTTCAGTTTAGTTGTCTTAATTTGGTTTGGTTTTTAACCTTATGGTCTACTTAGGAGCCTACGACAAGTCACAGTAAAACATTAACATTTTTAACCATAACATAAAAATAATAATAAATAATTCTATACAATCTACATTAACAATCTAAATGGACCAAAAAGAGACCATAGAAAAAACTTTCAATTGCAATGTGAGAAAATGATGGTAACTAGTCTGGCCCTAATTCAGGTTAATTTTTGTATTTTTTTTATGTAAGCCAGGGCGAAGGCATATTCTTCAGATTACAAGACCAAATGATTTTGCACATCTCTGTTTCCTGCTTAGAATTTCAACATTCTGGAAAGTAGAAGTTGGGTCTTTGCAAAAAAACATGGAGAAGCTGGGGATTGAACCCAGGACCTCATACATGCAAAGCATGCACTCTACCACTGAGCTACATCCCCTTTCTGGGAAGTTAAAAAATGTTGCTTATTTTTTTAAATGTCACTTTTATTTCACCAGGTAAGCCAGTTAAGGACAAGTTCTCATACACCACTGCGACCTGGCCAAGATAAAGCAAAGCAGTGCAACACAAACAACAACACAGAGTTACACATGGAACAAACAAATCCGGTCTTGGGACCAACAAAAGTGACCCAAAAGAGACACTCTGGCGGAGCAACTTAGTTTTTAATTGTATTTTTTTGTTTTTCAGTTTAGTTTTCTTAATTTGGTTTGGTTTTTTAACCTTATGGTCTACTTAGGAGCCTACGACAAGTCACAGTAAAACATTAACATTTTTAACCATAACATAAAAATAATAATAAATAATTCTATACAATCTACATTAACAATCTAAATGGACCAAAAAGAGACAATAGAAAATACTTTCAATTGCAATGTGAGAAAATGATGGTAACTAGTCTGGCCCTAATTCAGGTTAATTTTTGTATTTTTTTTATGTAAGCCAGGGCGAACGCATATTCTTCAGATTACAAGATCAAATGATTTGCACATCTCTGTTTCCTGCTTAGAATTTCAACATTCTGGAAAGTAGAAGTTGGGTCTTTGCAAAAAAACATGGAGAAGCTGGGGATTGAACCCAGGACCTCATACATGCAAAGCATGCACTCTACCACTGAGCTACATCCCCTTTCTAGGGAATAAAAAAATTGTGCTATTTTTTTAAATGTCACTTTTATTTCACCAGGTAAGCCAGTTAAGGACAAGTTCTCATACACCACTGCGACCTGGCCAAGATAAAGCAAAGCAGTGCAACACAAACAACAACACAGAGTTACACATGGAACAAACAAATCCGGGCTTGGGACCAGCAAAAGTGACCCAAAAGAGACACTCTGGCGGAGCAACTTAGTTTTTAATTGTATTTTTTTGTTTTTCAGTTTAGTTGTCTTAATTTGGTTTGGTTTTTAACCTTATGGTCTACTTAGGAGCCTACGACAAGTCACAGTAAAACATTAACATTTTTAACCATAACATAAAAATAATAATAAATAATTCTATACAATCTACATTAACAATCTAAATGGACCAAAAAGAGACCATAGAAAAAACTTTCAATTGCAATGTGAGAAAATGATGGTAACTAGTCTGGCCCTAATTCAGGTTAATTTTTGTATTTTTTTTATGTAAGCCAGGGCGAAGGCATATTCTTCAGATTACAAGACCAAATGATTTTGCACATCTCTGTTTCCTGCTTAGAATTTCAGCATTCTGGAAAGTAGAAGTTGGGTCTTTGCAAAAAAACATGGAGAAGCTGGGGATTGAACCCAGGACCTCATACATGCAAAGCATGCACTCTACCACTGAGCTACATCCCCTTTCTGGGAAGTAAAAAAATGTTGCTTATTTTTTTAAATGTCACTTTTATTTAACCAGGTAAGCCAGTTAAGGACAAGTTCTCATACACCACTGCGACCTGGCCAAGATAAAGCAAAGCAGTGCAACACAAACAACAACACAGAGTTACACATGGAACAAACAAATCCGGTCTTGGGACCAACAAAAGTGACCCAAAAGAGACACTCTGGCGGAGCAACTTAGTTTTTAATTGTATTTTTTTGTTTTTCAGTTTAGTTTTCTTAATTTGGTTTGGTTTTTAACCTTATGGTCTACTTAGGAGCCTACGACAAGTCACAGTAAAACATTAACATTTTTAACCATAACATAAAAATAATAATAAATAATTCTATACAATCTACATTAACAATCTAAATGGACCAAAAAGAGACCATAGAAAAGACTTTCAATTGCAATGTGAGAAAATGATGGTAACTAGTCTGGCCCTAATTCAGGTTAATTTTTGTATTTTTTTTATGTAAGCCAGGGCGAACGCATATTCTTCAGATTACAAGACCAAATGATTTTGCACATCTCTGTTTCCTGCTTAGAATTTCAGCATTCTGGAAAGTAGAAGTTGGGTCTTTGCAAAAAAACATGGAGAAGCTGGGGATTGAACCCAGGACCTCATACATGCAAAGCATGCACTCTACCACTGAGCTACATCCCCTTTCTGGGAATTAAAAAAATGTTGCTTATTTTTTTAAATGTCACTTTTATTTCACCAGGTAAGCCAGTTAAGGACAAGTTCTCATACACCACTGCGACCTGGCCAAGATAAAGCAAAGCAGTGCAACACAAACAACAACACAGAGTTACACATGGAACAAACAAATCCGGGCTTGGGACCAGCAAAAGTGACCCAAAAGAGACACTCTGGCGGAGCAACTTAGTTTTTAATTGTATTTTTTTGTTTTTCAGTTTAGTTGTCTTAATTTGGTTTGGTTTTTAACCTTATGGTCTACTTAGGAGCCTACGACAAGTCACAGTAAAACATTAACATTTTTAACCATAACATAAAAATAATAATAAATAATTCTATACAATCTACATTAACAATCTAAATGGACCAAAAAGAGACAATAGAAAAAACTTTCAATTGCAATGTGAGAAAATGATGGTAACTAGTCTGGCCCTAATTCAGGTTAATTTTTGTATTTTTTTTATGTAAGCCAGGGCGAAGGCATATTCTTCAGATTACAAGACCAAATGATTTTGCACATCTCTGTTTCCTGCTTAGAATTTCAACATTCTGGAAAGTAGAAGTTGGGTCTTTGCAAAAAAACATGGAGAAGCTGGGGATTGAACCCAGGACCTCATACATGCAAAGCATGCGCTCTACCACTGAGCTACATCCCCTTTCTAGGAATAAAAAAATTGTGCTATTTTTTTAAATGTCACTTTTATTTCACCAGGTAAGCCAGTTAAGGACAAGTTCTCATACACCACTGCGACCTGGCCAAGATAAAGCAAAGCAGTGCAACACAAACAACAACACAGAGTTACACATGGAACAAACAAATCCGGGCTTGGGACCAGCAAAAGTGACCCAAAAGAGACACTCTGGCGGAGCAACTTAGTTTTTAATTGTATTTTTTTGTTTTTCAGTTTAGTTTTCTTAATTTGGTTTGGTTTTTAACCTTATGGTCTACTTAGGAGCCTACGACAAGTCACAGTAAAACATTAACATTTTTAACCATAACATAAAATAATAATAAATAATTCTATACAATCTACATTAACAATCTAAATGGACCAAAAGAGACCATAGAAAAACTTTCAATTGCAATGTGAGAAAATGATGGTAACTAGTCTGTCACTAATTCAGGTTAATTTTTGTATTTTTTTATGTAAGCCAGGGCGAAGGCATATTCTTCAGATTACAAGACCAAATGATTTTGCACATCTCTGTTTCCTGCTTAGATTTCAACATTCTGGAAAGTAGAAGTTGGGTCTTTGCAAAAAAACATGGAGAAGCTGGGGATTGAACCCAGGACCTCATACATGCAAAGCATGCACTCTACCACTGAGCTACATCCCCTTTCTGGGAAGTAAAAAAATGTTGCTTATTTTTTTAAATGTCACTTTTATTTAACCAGGTAAGCCAGTTAAGGACAAGTTCTCATACACCACTGCGACCTGGCCAAGATAAAGCAAAGCAGTGCAACACAAACAACAACACAGAGTTACACATGGAACAAACAAATCCGGTCTTGGGACCACAAAAGTGACCCAAAAGAGACACTCTGGCGGAGCAACTTAGTTTTTAATTGTATTTTTTTGTTTTTCAGTTTAGTTGTCTTAATTTGGTTGGTTTTTAACCTTATGGTCTACTTAGGAGCCTACGACAAGTCACAGTAAAACATTAACATTTTTAACCATAACATAAAATAATAATAAATAATTCTATACAATCTACATTAACAATCTAAATGGACCAAAAAGAGACCATAGAAAAAACTTTCAATTGCAATGTGAGAAAATGATGGTAACTAGTCTGGCCCTAATTCAGGTTAATTTTTGTATTTTTTTATGTAAGCCAGGGCGAACGCATATTCTTCAGATTACAAGACCAAATGATTTTGCACATCTCTGTTTCCTGCTTAGAATTTCAACATTCTGGAAAGTAGAAGTTGGGTCTTTGCAAAAAAACATGGAGAAGCTGGGGATTGAACCCAGGACCTCATACATGCAAAGCATGCACTCTACCACTGAGCTACATCCCCTTTCTGGGAATAAAAAATGTTGCTTATTTTTTTAAATGTCACTTTTATTTCACCAGGTAAGCCAGTTAAGGACAAGTTCTCATACACCACTGCGACCTGGCCAAGATAAAGCAAAGCAGTGCAACACAAACAACAACACAGAGTTACACATGGAACAAACAAATCCGGTCTTGGGACCAACAAAAGTGACCCAAAAGAGACACTCTGGCGGAGCAACTTAGTTTTTAATTGTATTTTTTTGTTTTTCAGTTTAGTTTTCTTAATTTGGTTTGGTTTTTAACCTTATGGTCAACTTAGGAGCCTACGACAAGTCACAGTAAAACATTAACATTTTTAACCATAACATAAAAATAAAAATAAATAATTCTATACAATCTACATTAACAATCTAAATGGACCAAAAAGAGACAATAGAAAAGACTTTCAATTGCAATGTGAGAAAATGATGGTAACTAGTCTGGCCCTAATTCAGGTTAATTTTTGTATTTTTTTTATGTAAGCCAGGGCGAACGCATATTCTTCAGATTACAAGACCAAATGATTTTGCACATCTCTGTTTCCTGCTTAGAATTTCAGCATTCTGGAAAGTAGAAGTTGGGTCTTTGCAAAAAAACATGGAGAAGCAGGGGATTGAACCCAGGACCTCATACATGCAAAGCATGCGCTCTACCACTGAGCTACATCCCCTTTCTAGGAAAAAAAAAATTGTCAATTTTTTTAAATGTCACTTTTATTTCACCAGGTAAGCCAGTTAAGGACAAGTTCTCATACACCACTGCGACCTGGCCAAGATAAAGCAAAGCAGTGCAACACAAATAACAACACAGAGTTACACATGGAACAAACAAATCCGGGCTTGGGACCAGCAAAAGTGACCCAAAAGAGACACTCTGGCGGAGCAACTTAGTTTTTAATTGTATTTTTTTGTTTTTCAGTTTAGTTGTCTTAATTTGGTTTGGTTTTTAACCTTATGGTCTACTTAGGAGCCTACGACAAGTCACAGTAAAACATTAACATTTTTAACCATAACATAAAAATAAAAATAAATAATTCTATACAATCTACATTAACAATCTAAATGGACCAAAAAGAGACAATAGAAAAGACTTTCAATTGCAATGTGAGAAAATGATGGTAACTAGTCTGGCCCTAATTCAGGTTAATTTCTGTGTTTTTTTTTATGTAAGCCAGGGCGAAGGCATATTCTTCAGATTACAAGACCAAATGATTTTGCACATCTCTGTTTCCTGCTTAGAATTTCAGCATTCTGGAAAGTAGAAGTTGGGTCTTTGCAAAAAAACATGGAGATGCTGGGGATTGAACCCAGGACCTCATACATGCAAAGCATGCACTCTACCACTGAGCTACAACCCCTTTCTGGGAATTTAAAAAATGTTGCTTATTTTTTTAAATGTAACTTTTATTTCACCAGGTAAGCCAGTTAAGGACAAGTTCTCATACACCACTGCGACCTGGCCAAGATAAAGCAAAGCAGTGCAACACAAACAACAACACAGAGTTACACATGGAACAAACAAATCCGGGCTTGGGACCAGCAAAAGTGACCCAAAAGAGACACTCTGGCGGAGCAACTTAGTTTTTAATTGTATTTTTTTGTTTTTCAGTTTAGTTGTCTTAATTTGGTTTGGTTTTTAACCTTATGGTCAACTTAGGAGCCTACGACAAGTCACAGTAAAACATTAACATTTTTAACCATAACATAAAAATAATAATAAATAATTCTATACAATCTACATTAACAATCTAAATGGACCAAAAGGAGAACATAGAAAAAACTTTCAATTGCAATGTGAGAAAATGATGGTAACTAGTCTGTCACTAATTCAGGTTAATTTTTGTATTTTTTTTATGTAAGCCAGGGCGAAGGCATATTCTTCAGATTACAAGATCAAATGATTTGCACATCTCTGTTTCCTGCTTAGATTTTCAACATTCTGGAAAGTAGAAGTTGGGTCTTTGCAAAAAAACATGGAGAAGCTGGGGATTGAACCCAGGACCTCATACATGCAAAGCATGCGCTCTACCACTGAGCTACATCACCTTTCTAGGAAAAAAAAATTGTCAATTTTTTTAAATGTCACTTTTATTTCACCAGGTAAGCCATTAAGGACAAGTTCTCATACACCCACTGCGAACCTGGGCCCAAGATAAAGCAAAAGCAAGTGCAACACAAACAACAAACAGAGTTACACATGGAACAAACAAATCCGGGCTTGGGACCAAGCAAAAGTGACCCAAAAGAGACACTCTGGCGGAGCAACTTAGTTTTAATTGTATTTTTTTGTTTTTCAGTGTAGTTGTCTTAATTTGGTTTGGTTTTTACCTTTATGGTCTACTTAGGAGCCTAAGACAAGTCACAGTAAAACATTAACATTTTTAACCATAACATAAAAATATAATAATAATTCTATACAATCTACATTAACATCTAAATGGACCAAAAAGGAGACCAGTAGAAAAAACTTTCATTGCAATGTGAGAAAATGATGGTAACTAGTCTGTCACTAATTCAGGTTAAGTTTTGTATTTTTTTTATGTAAGCCAGGGCGAAGGCATATTCTTCAATTACAAGACCAATGATTTTGCACATCTCTGTTTCCTGCTTAGATTTTTCAACATTCTGGAAAGTAGAAGTTGGGTCTTTGCAAAAAAACATGGGAGAGCGGGGATTGAACCCAGGACCTCATACATGCAAAGCATGCACTCTAACCACTGAGGCTACATCCCTTTCCTGGGAATTAAAAAAATGTTGCTTATTTTTTTAAATGTCACTTTTATTTACCAGGGAGCCAGTTAAGGACAAGTTCCTCATACACCCCTGCGACCTGGCCAAGATAAAGCAAAGCAGTGCAACACAAACAACAACACAGAGTTACACATGGAACAAACAAATCCGGGCTTGGGGACCAAGCAAAGTGACCCAAAAGAGACAACTCTCTGGCGAGCAACTTAGTTTTTAATTGTATTTTTTTGTTTGCAGTTTAGTTGTCTTAATTGGTTGGGTTTTTAACCTTATGGTCTACTTAGGAGCCTACGACAGTCACAGTAAAACATTAACATTTTTAACCATAACATAAAAATAATAATAAATATTTCTATACAATCTACATAACAATCTAAATGGACCAAAAGAGACCATAGAAAAAACTTTCAATTGCAATGTGAGAAAATGATGGTAACTAGTCTGGCCCTAATTCAGGTTAATTTTTGTATTTTTTATGTAAGCCAGGGCGAACGCATATTCTTCAGATTACAAGACCAAATGATTTTGCACATCTCTGTTTCCTGCTTAGAATTGAAACATTCTGGAAAGTAGAAGTTGGGTCTTTGCAAAAAAAATGGAGAAGCTGGGGATTGAACCCAGGACCTCATACATGCAAAGCATGCCTCTACCACTGAGCTACATCCCCTTTCTGGAAAAAAAAAATTTTGCTTATTTTTTTAAATGTCACTTTTATTTAACCAGGTAAGCCAGTTAAGGACAAGTTCTCATACACCACTGCGACCTGGCCAAGATAAAGCAAAGCAGTGCAACACAAACAACAACACAGAGTTACACATGGAACAAACAAATCCGGTCTTGGACCACAAAAGTGACCCAAAAGAGACACTCTGGCGGAGCAACTTAGTTTTTAATTGTATTTTTTTGTTTTTCAGTTTAGTTTTCTTAATTTGGTTTGGTTTTTAACCTTATGGTCTACTTAGGAGCCTACGACAAGTCACAGTAAAACATTAACATTTTAACCATAACATAAAATAATAATAAATAATTCTATACAATCTACATTAACAATCTAAATGGACCAAAAAGAGACCATAGAAAGACTTTCAATTGCAATGTGAGAAAATGATGGTAACTAGTCTGGCCCTAATTCAGGTTAATTTTTGTATTTTTTTTGTAAGCCAGGGCGAACGCATATTCTTCAGATTACAAGACCAAATGATTTTGCACATCTCTGTTTCCTGCTTAGAATTTAAAACATTCTGGAAAGTAGAAGTTGGGTCTTTGCAAAAAAAGATGGAGAAGCTGGGGATTGAACCCAGGACCTCATACATGCAAAGCATGCGCTCTACCACTGAGCTACATCCCCTTTCTGGGAAAGAAAAAAATGTTGCTTATTTTTTTAAATGTCACTTATATTTAACCAGGTAAGCCAGTTAAGGACAAGTTCTCATACACCACTGCGACCTGGCCAAGATAAAGCAAAGCAGTGCAACACAAACAACAACACAGAGTTACACATGGAACAACAAATCCGGTCTTGGGACCAACAAAAGTGACCCAAAAGAGACACTCTGGCGGAGCAACTTAGTTTTTAATTGTATTTTTTTGTTTTTCAGTTTAGTTTTCTTAATTTGGTTTGGTTTTTAACCTTATGGTCTACTTAGGAGCCTACGACAGTCACAGTAAAACATTAACATTTTTTAACCATAACATAAAATAATAATAAATAATTCTATACAATCTACATTAACAATCTAAATGGACCAAAAAGAGACCATAGAAAAAACTTTCAATTGCAATGTGAGAAAATGATGGTACTAGTCTGGCCCTAATTCAGGTTTAATTTTTTTTTTTTAATGTAAGCCAGGCGAAGGCATATTCTTCAGATTACAAGACCAAATGATTTTGCACATCTCTGTTTCCTGCTTAGAATTTCACATTCTGGAAAGTAGAAGTTGGGTCTTTGCAAAAAACATGGAGAAGCTGGGGATTGAACCCAGGACCTCATACATGCAAAGCATGCGCTCTACCACTGAGCTACATCCCCTTTCTAGAAAAAAATGTTTCCTATTTTTTTAAATGTCACTTTTATTTCACCAGGTAAGCCAGTTAAGGACAAGTTCTCATACACCACTGCGACCTGGCCAAGATAAAGCAAAGCAGTGCAACACAAACAACAACACAGAGTTACACATGGAACAAACAAATCCGGCTTGGGACCAACAAAAGTGACCCAAAGAGACACTCTGGCGGAGCAACTTAGTTTTTAATTGTATTTTTTTGTTTTTTCAGTTTAGTTGTCTTAATTTGGTTTGGTTTTTAACCTTATGGTCTACTTAGGAGCCTACGACAAGTCACAGTAAAACATTAACATTTTTAACCATAACATAAAAATAATAATAAATATTCTATACCATCTACATTAACAATCTAATGGACCAAAAGAAGACCATAGAAAAACTTTCAATTGCAATGTGAGAATGATGGTAACTAGTCTGGTCCTAATTCAGTTAATTTTGTATTTTTTTTATGTAAGCCAGGGCGAAGGCATATTCTTCAGATTACAAGACCAAATGATTTTGCACATCTCTGTTTCCTGCTTAGATTTTCAACATTCTGGAAAGTAGAAGTTGGGTCTTTGCAAAAAAATGGAGAAGCTGGGGATTGAACCCAGACCTCATACATGCAAAGCATGCACTCTACCACTGAGCTACATCCCCTTTCTGGAAAAAAAATGTTGCCTATTTTTTTAAATGTCACGTTTATTTAACCAGGTAAGCCAGTAAGGACAAGTTCTCATACACCACTGCGACCTTGCCAAGATAAAGCAAAGCAGTGCAACACAAACAACAACACAGAGTTACACATGGAACAAACAAATCCGGTCTTGGACCAACAAAAGTGACCCAAAAAGAGACACTCTGGCGGAGCAACTTAGTTTTTAATTGTATTTTTTTGTTTTTCAGTTTAGTTTTCTTAATTTGGTTTGGTTTTTAACCTTTGTCTACTTAGGAGCCTACGACAAGTCACAGTAAAACATTACATTTTTAACCATAACATAAAAAA